>NW_003546271.1:194495-204776 GCF_000090795.2 Amphimedon queenslandica | reverse complement strand
GCACAGATTCATTATGACTTGTCAAAAGTAGGATATGAGCTTCAAGCTATGCCAGCCATAATGACTCAGATGTCCTCTGACTATTATGATTTGTAAGCACAATCTATCACTGGTACCACAGGTTTAAAGCTACAAGGTATAAAATAAAGTCTAACAGAGATATCATCAACTAATACTACATTGCAGTCAATGGTTAAAGTCAGCCTTATGCCTTGTATGATGTCATATTTAGCAACACCCCTTGACAGGATGTAAAATGGTAGGAAGCAAAATGAGCAACATTGAAGGCTCATATCTCCTTGAATCACATTTTTCAGACAATAAGACTAAGTAAATATGTTTTTATGATCATAATAGGCCAATAAAAAATGATACAAAAAATCATGTCAGTTACCCTCCAAGTCTCTGACTGCACCTTGAGTTATTTGTCATAATGTCTCAGATAAAGCCACAAAGCCTTCTAAGCATAGATGGCAATACAGTAACTGTCTAACAATTGTTAGTTTTGTAATAACAAGTCAGTGCTGTACACCTTCCTTCCTTTCCTTTCTTTGGTTTCTCTATGTCTTTAGTATAACTATTATCTTGATGCACAAGCTTAGGACTATAGTTACACACATCATCAATGAGTCTCACGCTTGCATTCAAGTAAGGTCAATCATACATTTTCACTTTTTATGTTTTTTCTATGTTTGTATGATTATTGTCTCACATAATCAGGCAACATAAGTATGTCTAATGCATTTTTGCGTATAATCATTGTAATAGCTCTTTTCGTTGCCAAAATGTTTTAAGAATTATCATGCAATAGCAGTCCATTTTCTAAGACCACACCAATTACAAAGCTAGAAGTGCGAATAGCTGTCTAGGGAAAGATTCCTTATTTAATCCAGTGATGAGAAATTTACCTATTGGCTTAATATAGTAGTGCAATTGTGCCAAATAATATTTCAGGTCTGTTAGCAGTGCAATTCTAATTCTGGTCTGCTATCAGCAAGTAGGTATGTTTGTTATAAAAAGTATAAGTACTAAATTTGACAAACCAACTACAGCGATAATCAGCTAAATGTACCTTCTGCATATTTAATGATAGGGTGGGGTTGACAGTTTTTAGCTAAAAACTACAATATTTTTCAACAACAGTCCAAACAACTGAAAAGATGTGCTACATACAATAATTAGCTAGTGCTAAAGCAAAGTTGAAAATTAATAGCCATTGTCTTAAAAA
The DNA here is from genome assembly GCF_000090795.2 of Amphimedon queenslandica. Taxonomy (NCBI): domain Eukaryota; kingdom Metazoa; phylum Porifera; class Demospongiae; order Haplosclerida; family Niphatidae; genus Amphimedon; species Amphimedon queenslandica. The sequence goes on along the minus strand of NW_003546271.1, from coordinate 203,548 downwards.
ATTTGTCTGAAGTACTTGATTTGCTTCTTCAAGCCGTGTAAAGCAACAAATGGGTACTGAACAATAGTTTTTAGTGAAACTAGCCTAAATATGACAATTGGTTGCAATAAAATTTCAACCTTGCTGTAAAACTAGCTCACTACTATAATAAGCAAATACTTCTAAGTATTCTCGATCTCCTGGTTCTTTTCAGAGGGTCTAGGCAGGGGCAGTTTGCAATAACTCGATCATGAGATTACACCCACATCAGTCACTCTCCTCCATTGCCTAGCATAAACAGGAATAATGCTAGTCAATAGACAAGTTGCAGCAAAGTAATTAGTATGTGTGGATTGTTCCTGTTGGCCATGTTAGGTGGCAAAACACCATGAATCATGGCTGATGTGTCATAAGCTGTGCCAATCATGCTAAAAAAGATTTTAGAAAAGGCTTTTACAAAATTCCACGCCAAGGAGAAAGGACTAAGAAGCTTTCTGATAAAAAAAGGACTGCATGAATTGCTTATATAAAGAGGAATAATCAGATTCCTATGCAGGGTATGCTTTTTATTTCACGTAAGACAATGTACCAGAGAACAAGTCTGTCATTTAAATTAATTATTATTACGGAAACCAGCTACTCTATACCACGAAAATGATCCCAATTGGGCTCTGACTGTAAAGATGGCATATTCATTAGCACAGCCTGCACTAAATCCTAGACTAAATTGATATAAAATGTTTCAGAGATGTAGACCCATGAAGCAAAATGATTTTCTGGAAGATGCAATGGAATCAGAAGCAGGGGTCTCAGATGTTGTTCAATCTCCAGAGCAACTATCAAATAATGATTCTCAACTCACAGTTACCTACAGGGATTTCTGATGTCAAGCTCCTCTCTCTGTTCCATCTCTTCATGTTGCAGTTCAAATCTGAGATTCATATTGGCATCAAATGTTCAAAAAGGATGAAAATCTTTTACAGTTTTACACTGGTAAGAGTAAATTTGTCTGCTGTCATGATGCGTCTATTATAATTCTTTTCATACAGGTCATCCCAATTGACTGTCATAGAAGCCTTGTTTGAGTTGGTCCTACCAGCACTACCTAAAAAGAGAAAAGATTGTCTGAGTTCAATTTAATTGTTATGTTTATGAAGAAACTTTGTCTAAATTTGTTTGAAGAAGATCTAGCCTTTCGATTTAGTGTTCATGTATCAACTATCTCTCGTCTCTTTCACGAGATGTTAGACATTTTTTATGTCACAAGGCATCTTATAAAGTGGCCTCAAAGGGAAAAACTTCAAAGCACAATGCCAGCAACTTACAGGAAATTTTTCTCAAAATTTAGGGTAATAATAGATTGCTCTAAGGGAAAGACCTAGCAATTTACTTGCTGAGCTCAAGTGCGGAAAAACTACAAGCATCACTCTACTATAAAGATTTTGATTGGAATAACACTGCAGGGTGCACTTTCCTTTTTATTAAAGGACGAATATCTAATGAAGAGTTTGTGAACTATCTGATTTGGCACATTGTCTTGAGCCAGGTGAGTTACTGCATGCCAATAAGTTAGTTCCTTTTGTAAATAAATTACAAGTTACGTTATCTTAGCAGACAGGGTTTATTTGTTCTGAATTGACCATTGCAGAAGTTACAATGCCTTTTACAAAAGGGAGAAAGCAACTTGAAAAAATTGATGCTGATTGGAGCAGGAAATAATTAATTGAGAATTCATGTCAAAAGGGTATTTTGTGCATTAAAGCAAAAATATACAATTTTAGAGTCAGTATTACTACTACTACTACATAGTGAGTCATCTCATGTTAATTACTCTACAATTGATATAATAGTCAGTGGACGTTGTGCTCTTGTAAATCTGTCGCCTTCTTTTGTACCACTAGATTGATTATAATAGACAATTATTACAATAATTGCATGATTATTTAGTGACAAAAATTGATTATTTAATTCGCTGTTTGAAGTGTTTTTTTTGGAAGTTTTCTGCAGCTACAACAATACCATTTGCCTTTTGGGCCAAATTCTGAGACAATCTGAATGGAACTATTTCATTCTCATTGCCTCATAATCACATTGAATCATAGTGCCATCACTAGGTAGTTGACAATAACACCATACTCAGTCATAGTCTTCACTTTAACGGACTGCTGTACAATGGCTGGAGTTGGCACAATGCCATATTCATTAACAACTAGTTTTCGAGTGTACCATTTTCCCAAAAGTTTAGGTAAAGTGGCACACTTGAAAAAGTGAGTAATTTTAATAATCAACCGGGCAAAATCTTTAATGAATGAAATTAGTTGACTTATTTGCCCTGACTTTGACAATACAATGAATTGACAGTACAAACTCTCATCTGTAGTTGAATGTAGTAACAGTATGCATGGTCACTTTGAAGTGACAACACATTAACTTTATTCATACAAAACCCTTTGATGTTGTCTTCTGCAAGCTTGTCCTTAATGCTGAAAGGACACTTGACTTCTACCACTCCACGCCCATGTCAGTCACAAGACACTTCTGCATCAGGTGAAAACCAAAAGAAAAGGTACTTCTGCATCAATAAAAAAACCAGCCTTTCTAATTCAAAACCCAATGTGCTTTTGTTCAGCCTTTTCTTCAAAATCTTTAATAGCAATAGATTCGTGATCTGAACCCCATCTATAAATAAAACTCTTATATAAGTAAGAGTACATAATGCATTTACCAAGTGGCGTTTGTTGAGAATTTAAATTGTTGCAGGTAGTAAACATGCCTGAAAACACTTTGAATGACTGGTACACAACAGATTTCAGTGTCGAGCCTGGGATTCTACCGTTTCAAAACAAGTGCCATACTTTGCTCCCTGACTGTCCTGTTGATTGTTCCACTAGTGCAATTTGCCTTTGTGCTACCTGTTAAGTAGTGTATACTATAAATCGTCAAATAAAAGCTGGAAGCAATTAAAAGCTGGGTCTTAATTACACACAGTTTTTGTTTAAAACATTTAACAGACACCTGTCTTAAATTAAAACCTGGGCATGGTCAATTAATGTAGGAATGGTTGATTAAAGTGACATGTGGGCATAGATAAAGTAGCACATGGTTACAACTTCAGATACAGCAAAGAAAAGATGTCACGCAAGTGTTGAATTTAAACTTAGAGCAGTTGAAGCAGCAGAGTCTAAGAGTAAAGAGGCAGCTGCTGGAGAGTTTAAAATGGATCGTATAAGAATTTGTGAATGGTGCTCTCTAACTGACCAGCTATTGGCGCTCAAAAAGAACAAGACAAGTCGCAGCAAGACACTGGCAGAAGCTGTAAGAAAACCATTCAACGAAGGTATGGAGGACGAATTGTTTGACTGGATAATGTATCTAAGGAGCCAGTATTAGTGATGGGCGATTCCGAGTCTAGAGTATTTGATCCTTCGATTCCAAATGGAATCGTACTCGTATCAAAAGAGAAGGGGGAATCGTTTCAAACGATTCCGAGTTCAGCCACACCCAACCACAGCTTTTAATATTAATAATAGTTAATAAATCAGTAGTTATTAATACAATTATTCATTATTATTGCATTTGCTTGCTGCAGCAAACTTAGCAAAGACATCTGCTTGCAATCAAATGTGGTTATTAATTAGTCTGGACACATTACAGCTGTTATTTAACACTATACCTGCCTGCATCAAACACAAATGATTGGTTGGATTGTACTCTATTCCCACCCCTCTCTAGCTTGTATAAAAGGAGCAGAACTTAAACTTAAAAAGACAGAATCAAAATTTGAAAGTTAGAATTATTGTAGGTCAACGTAGTCCCGAGCATTATGGCTTCTCCTTCTTCTACTTCAAAACGATCCAGAAGTTCAGTGTGGACATATTTCAATAAAGTACATGATGACAAGAATGCTGCTTGCCTAATCTGCAAAAGCAAGTTAACATATTGTAAGAATACAAGCAACTTACTGAAACATCTCCAGACAAAACATCAAAAAGAGTACCAGGAATGTCTTGAGGAAAGGAAAGCAAATGAGAATCAAAAGAAGGCCAAAGGTTCAGAATCATCCACGCCAGTTCAAACAATACCTGCTATGTTCCTTCAGAGCCATCCATATTCCAGTGACTCTATGAAAAGGAAGAAAATAGATGATGCAGTTATTGAATTTCTTTGCAAAGATATGCAACCTACCTCTGTAGTTGAAGATGCTGGTTTTAAGAAACTGGTCACTGTGCTTGACAATCGTTATCAAATTCCTAGTCGGCGTACAATAACAAGAGAAATTCTACCAAAGAAGTATGAAAGTACGAAAGCAAAGATTGAGGAGATGAACGCTGCTACTTCTGTTGCTCATACCACAGACATATGGACATCATGCCAAACAAAATCCTACTGCTGTGTTACAACTCATCTAATAAATGGAGACTGGGAGCTGAAGTCATACCTTTTGGAAACCTTTCATTTCTGCTTGGATCACACAGCAGCCAATATTTCGATGGAGTTGCAACGAGTTGTTGAAAGCTGGAACATACAAGATAAAATAGTATGTGTGGTCACTGACAATGCTGCTAACATGGTGGCTGCTATTTCATCAACTCGTTGGCGTCATCTACCATGCTTTGCACACTCTCTAAATGTTGTAGTCCAGAACTCAATCAAGAGTGATCCTGAGCTTTTTGCAGTACAAACAAAGTGTAAAAATGTTGTTTCACACTTCCATCGCAGTGTTAAATCAACAGAGAAGCTAGGAGAGATCCAACTCCAACTTTCACTCCCAGAGCACAAGTTGGTACAAGATGTTTCCACTCGTTGGATTTCAACTTACATCATGCTTGAACGTTTTTACGAGCAATTTGAAGCAATAACAACGACTCTCTGTTTGGTGAATCAAAATGATCTTTGCTTGAAAGCTGACGGGAAGGATAATTCTAGAGCACTGCAACTATTAAAGCAATTTTTAGAAGCCACAGAGAACATATCAGGGCAAGCATATGTTTCTATTTCAATGATAGTTCCTTTAACGAAAATTCTTCAACAGCACTGTAGCTCACTTTATAGAGCCAATCCTTCCTCAGTACTTACTGGATCCCTGAACTCAGAACTGAATAACAGGTTTACGTCTATTGAGACCCACTATGTCACAGCAGTTAGCACGCTACTTGATCCGCGTTTAAAAAAAATTCCTTCGTTGACAAGACAGCCCTTAGCCACACAATAAACAGAATAACACAAGAGTTACAAACGGTTGTTCCCGAACCATCAATCAACTCAACTGATCAGGATTCTTGGTCACCTGACATGGAAGAGGCCTGAACTGACAGTATTTGGAACTCATTTGACCAAAAGGCTTAGGAGTCACAAATTCATCGAACTTCTACTGTTGAGACAACTAAATAAGTCAGGAGATACTTCGAGGAAGCCGTCATTACTAGAAATAAAGATCCTCTTGAATGGTGAAAAGAGAACAGCTGTCGTTTCCCATTGTTAAAAGTGCTAGCAAGACGTTATTTATGCATTCCAGGTCCATCTGTCCCTTCTGAAAGACTTTTTCCAGGCAGGAGTCCTAGTTTCTGAAAGAAGAAATCGTATCTCACCAAAGAATGTGGACATCATTTTGTTTCTCAACAAGAAATTAGACTATAGTTTAAAGTGTTATATTTAATAATCTGATATTGTGTTAGTATTATTGATATTCAAGAGTACTTAAGACAACACGTGGTTCTGCGCATGCGCATTTGTCAGTATTCGGAATTGGTATTCGATTCCACCGATTCCAGTCCCAAAAGTATTTGGAATCGGAATCGAATGCTAATTTCTGGATTCGCCCATCACTAGCCAGTATATGAGAGTGAATAGACAAATGATACGAGAAAAATCAAAGCATTTTATGGCTCAGCATGATCCAACTGCTAATTTTAAAGCTAGTAAAGGCTGGCTTCATTTGTTTCTTAAAAAGACCCTAAGCTTGAGAAGAAAGACAACCATTTGCTAACAAACTCCGAGAGATACCATACCCAAGCATGTGAGCTATTTAATGCACCTTCAACAGATTGGGGCTGTGCAGAAGTTTTGTTTCAGCAAACATACTTGCCATTGACGAAAGGGTGCTATATGGACTTGCCACCTGAGACTACAGTAGATGTCCAAGGAGCAAGTAGTGTGTCGAGACACGTGGTCATGAGAGAGACCACTTCACAGTAGTTTTGACAGCTTGTGCTAATGGAAAAAGATGAAACCCTTTGCAGTATTCAAAGGTAAAGGCACTCGGCTAATTAATGATCTGAAAAGTATCAATCAAATTGTTATAAGATTCAGTTCAAATGGCTGGATGAACAATAAGTTAACTTCTGACTACCTTCGCTCTATTATTGGTACTCTTAACTTTCCACAAAAGGTTACCTGTTTGGGATGCATACAAGTGCCACAAAATTGAGGCTACAAAGGCACAGACAAACAGACTCAAGATTCACGGTGCTGTTGTACCTGGAGGGTGAACTAAATTTATCGAAGCCCCTGATAATACGCTTTAATTTACATATCCTATACCTTTATAATTTCTTGTGTTTGGGCTTGGTGTAGCAACCATGTAACAAGTCAAATCAGTCCAACTAAACTTTGGTAGCTTTTCTGGCTCCATGATCCACTGTTTAATAGCATATCATGGCATCAACGTGTATAAATGTGCTTTCTGCCACCCAACATGGCAGAAAGAAAGCACCGACACATAGTAATTACTTCCGCTGCAACTCCTCTATCCACTAATACAAAACAACAGACACAGAGATATTAATAATCAATGCATACACCAATAATAATAGGCAGTGGCTATAGATCCGGTAACCGGATGCATTTTGCAGAGCTATAGTTCCGGCAGTCCATTTTTCTCCGTAAAACAGCTTGTGTGTGCAATAGTGCAAAATGGAACTTAGTCTTTTATCAAGAAACACTAAACCCTAATCCCAAAACCCTACTATCACAGAAAATAAGATGTATGAGAGGGCGCTTTAAGAACTAAACACTAAACCCCAATCCCAACCCTACAATCCCGGAGGCTAAGATGTACGAGAGGGAGTTTATTCTTTGACATAAAAAAGCCAAAAAAAAAAGCCAAAAAAGGTATGTAAAAAAAGAAAAAAAAATCAAAGACGGTAGCATACTTTTACTCAGTAGTCCTGACCAGATTCGAACTACTTACAACATCTGTGCAATCTACATAAACCTCTCCACTGCACCACCACGACCCTGCTGCATCAACATTGCTGACTGTTGTATTTATACTGGAAATCTGTATATAAATTTGTGTATTATTTTACTGGGGTAAAGCCCCAGTATACTATATAGGGGCTGCTGCCGGATGTAACAACAATAACCAGAAGTCGCAACCACTGCCAGACGTATAGCTCTGCCTGACACGTCCGGTTATCGGACCTATATCCACTACGATAATAATACAAAGACATTATGAAGTTAGGTCTCACAATAATTAGCTATTGCTTTAAATGAACTAGGATTTTATCTGCAGCTTTAGAAGCGGAAACTCTACTAGATCTTCTAGTCCCTTTAGCTGAAACCTTCTTTTCCTCCTTAGAGACAGTATCACCTTCCTGGTTAATTAGTACGTGTATTGAATCTTTCACCACTCTCTATGTTATTTGTTATCACTTCAGCGTTATCTATCATCTCTTCAGTAATACTGCTGGCTATTAACTGCTCTTCTGGTTGACACTCTTTCACTTCAAGTTGATACAATCGCTGTACAGCTCTCAACAAATTTGACTTGTGTCCTGAGATGACACCCCTACAATTCTGACCATCATGCCCAGTCATAACTTTATGCACTCATCCAAGTTTCCAGAAACCTATCTTCTTATCTTCAATATGAATAATGACAATGAGATGTGGCTCTATATGGACCAAAACAATGAGCTTCATGGAGCTCCATTCAATAATGCACCTTCCACCGTTTACAGAAGTGATTCATTATTTCTTCCACATGTCTCATTCCTTAGTCAGCAGCTGTAAAGTAACATCATATTCTTCATCATCTTTATAAAGAATGCATTCAGGTAAGTTCAAAAGTCTGTACGCGATGAGTAGATGTGATGGAGTGATAAGCTCTTCTAGATCACCCCGAAAGACAGTTAATGGTCTGGAGTTAATGATCATCTTCACCTCAATAATGACAGTAGACTGTTCTTTCAGATTCAGTTTCCTTCTACCAATTTTTTCTCTTATACAACATTTGACAGGATTAACCACCCGAATATGCCACCCAAACAAGGGGCCTTCTCCACATTTGACTCAAGAATCCTCTAAACACAGATAAACATCAGGATGCTTTATTTATAATCCTTGCTGCTTCTTTAAGTGGTTGTAGCAATGTCTGAGATCATCCTGTTTGGTAACACACAGTTAACAGGAAACCTTCAGAAACACCTAAAAAAGGACTGCACAGACATATTATTTACAATATTTTTAATGGATTGCTCTGATTACGCAACAAGTAAACTGGTACACCAACATTTTACTCTCACATTCTCTGTGCTCTTTCATAAAAAATATCCCAGCAAATTCAACTTCCGTACTTAAAAATTGAGAGGCTTTTCTCACTCTAAATGCTGGGAGGAGGTACTGGAACACCATAATGCTTTCTTTCTAATCTTTTGCACACAATGCAATTATGAACAAACTGTTTCACTCTTGCTCTGCCTCTAATTATCCAATGCATACATGGCACATACATTAACGTTCTTTATTACCATTACGATGCACTTGCTTGTGGGCTCTTTTAAAGGGCAACCGACACGAAAAATCGGGTTTTGATTAAAAATCAAAAATATTTTCATTATGGTGTAGAATGACTTGCAAAAATACTTTTGGTGCAAAATAATTGCTCTTTCCTAGAGAAAAACTGCTTTAAAAGTGCATAATTTACTTTCTCATTTCTGCATCCTGTATTTAGCAAATGTGGGTGTGGTCACACGTGACATCACAAGAGGGAAGATGGTTGTTTGCTCCATTGGTTTATACACAACTTCATGTTAGATTTCTGGAGTTTTGACAATTTTAATGCAGAAAAA
>NW_003546271.1:188422-194353 GCF_000090795.2 Amphimedon queenslandica | reverse complement strand
AATGTACTCCCTATTGTTTAGCAGGTAAATAAGATATGATTTAAGGGGGCAAAAGTAGTAATTATAAGCAAGTTCAAAATTTCATGGTTTTTCTCTATTTTGAAAATAAATTAGCTGAATTCATTCTCCTTTGCATCCTTTATAACACTGCAGCTTTCATTTCTGCATTAAAATTGTCAAAACTCCAGAATTCTAACATGAAGTTGTGTATAAACCAATGGAGCAAACAACCATCTTCCCTCTTGTGATGTCACGCGTGACCACACCCACATTTGCTAAATACAGGATGCAGAAATGAGGAAGTAAATTATGCATTTTAAAAGCAGTTTTTCTCCAGGAAAGAGCAATTATTTTGCACCAAAAGTATTTTTGCAAGTCATTCTACACCATAATGAAAATATTTTTGATTTTTAATCACAACCCAATTTTTCGTGTCGGTTGCCCTTTAATTAGTAACTCTTTAAAATAATGCTTGGATGGGAGTATAGCTGGTTGTTTAGAACTATAAGACAGCTCTGCATTCTTCAATCTGCTTCCACAAAGACAAATATTCTCCTCATCTTCCATACTCAGAAATTTGTTTTGACAATCACAAACCCACATACTGTCTACATTCAGTTGCCATGGCAACATGAGACTTGCTTCTGTATATACAGAATTTTTTAAATATCAATGAACTTGAATACAAAATCAGTAACTTTACAAAGTTTGTCAAAGTACTGTACCTTCATGCATCTATAATGCTTGAGAAATTGTACACGTGAACAAAAATTCACAGTGTCACTCCCATATTTATTATATCACTCAGTAACAGGCTAATCCTCCAACTTGCTAGGTCTACAGAACCAAAGTGCATCATTATTCAGTTCTGTAGTAGTCACTCCTCTTGTTTGGAGGTCTGCGGATTGACCTTCCTATGGCTATACTTCCACTGCTCAACAGGAACAAGAGTCATCTCTTTCACCTTCCCCACAAAAGGCTTACGTTTTTTTACTGTACAGCGGGTAATTTTAGTTGGGATTTCATTGGGTGATTTTGGCATTTTGACGGCCATTTGCCAAAATAAAAGTAAGGCACTTTGAGCAATTACACATATACATAATTGCACGTGGCCACAAATTCACCAATCTTAAAAATCCACCATTCACCAAAATTCAACAATTCGCCCAATTTCAGCACCTCCAAAATTACCCGCTATACTTTACTTCCAACACAAAGCCACTTGAGAATCTGTATGGGAAGTAGCCACATAGGCCATGGAACCAGTGAGCTAGGGGGGCCATGGCCCCCCAAACTTATTGGTAATCATCACCTGAAGATGAAATCAAAGAATGTAGACTTATTGCTACAAAATGTATTTTTTTGCAGTTGGAGTGTATTGAACTATATACAATATTACTGTGGTCAATTTTAATTAGTCCTTGTGTGAGTAAAAAATTATGCATTAATAAATTATTTTGCGTGGCCGCCACTATGAAACATTTTCCACAGGCTATGAGCTAGTTAAATCATTCTTAAGTGCTTTAGAAATACTCTTAATCAATCCAGCAAGCAGCAAAGTTCCCAGTCCTGGCACTGTCACTGCACTCAAAGGAGCTACTGTAGTCTTTAAAGTTAAAAGCATCATTCTTCCTCCATCAATCTGTAAAGCACGAACTGCCACATACACCGGCATTGACACAATAGTAATACCACATAGTCTAACTGGCTATTCTCAAACATTACTTGGGTACACATATTACCTCACTTTTTCTCAGAGCACATAACAAATTACTCCCTTGAAGCAACAGATCTTCAGTATTAATATCATCCCTGCCAATTTTGGAGTGATGTAGTTATTGATATATGCGACCTAATATGAGAAAACTAGGCTATTTGCAAAAATTATCAAGCTTCGCGACAGTGGTACCTTCCTAAAACTGAGATTTTGTCACAAATGTATCATATAAAGAGTTTACTTTCATTTGATACCAAGTTTGCCTATAAATAAGTTTTAAAAAGGTAGTTTACCGGTGTTTCTTTTTTTGTGCATCATGTAAATAATGGACAAGATACGAATAAATTGGCTGTAACTCAGTTACATCTGTTCAGACTTCTTTTTTCAAAAAATATAACTCAGGACTAGATGTGTCAAATAACATATATGAAGAGAGAGAAACTTTGCTTAGTATAGAAAAGCATAAATTTTCATTTTCAATTTTGGAGCGCTTAGCCTGGTTTTCTCATATCAAGTCAAACATTGTCCTTACTTAATACATACTGAAGATACAAATCCAAGTGGGTCAAATGTACTACTACCAATGCTAATTATCTCTGTCATAGTTACACTACATTTATTCACACTACTTCACTCAACGCAATAGTAAACTCATCGTGAATAACATCCTACCGTAATCCCAAAACTGTCTGCTCCCCCAGTGGGAAATCTTCATCTGCTGCTGAAGCAGCATTAAAACAAATTTCTAAAATTAAATCCCCTGACACTAAAATCGTCTTACACTCTTCATAGCTTCACAGTGATCACTCATACAACGAACAACATCACCAACAAACACAGAATTATTATGGACTATGGTCAATGGACTATCACTACAGACTACAGACTCTACACCATGGACTATGGACAATGGACTATGGACATGCTATTCACAATAAAAATGAAAATATAAACATTCAGAGAAACATCAAGCAACTATAGTAGCTGAATACTTCTTTACAAGATCCTTACCATGGCATTAAGGAAACGAGCTGCATGCTATGCCAAATGTGACTCTAGCAAAACGCAATTCTCATCTTTTGACAAAAATCTCATAACATGTCTATCCTGCGCAGCAACAGCTACCTTTAAGAGTGCTTTTTCAATATCAGCAGTGAAGGAATATTTGCTTAGTCTGAATCTCATTAAAATATCAATAATATCCTGCGTCCCAAGTGTAAACATTCATTAAAAAAACCCAAATGTCTTTGTGCATGCATCAAATTCTACTCTGACTATAGCAGTTTGCTTCTTGCATCGAATTGACCGCATGATAAGAAAGATAATGTGCCCAGTCTCTTCACAAACTAAGTTAGAATCTCTGACAACCTCTCCAATTCCTTTCGCAATCTGCTCTGTAATAACTCGATTATACCCTTCAAACAACACTGGTTGCTCTCTCAATCTACACAATAACCCATTTAGTCTCCAAGACTGAAATGATAGTTGTCTGGCAATAATCTGAACGTATCTCTCCAAAGTAGAATCACCTGGTACCACTTTCTGTTAAAAGTAACACTGGCCTTGAATTGATCATATAAGGAGTTTCACTGCTCTGCAATCACAAAAAGTCAAGCTCCCAGAACTTTTTCAGTTATTCATTTAATCCAGTCTTTCCTAATATGCTCGGAGCTTCTGTCATCGAAGTGTAAGTTACAGGAGCTGTAGAGTAACAAAGACTGGTCCAGATGGAATCCAGGCAGCAATAGGGCGTTCTTTACCCTTGATAACGTGCCTAGTAATAAAACTTCAGTACAACTTCAAAACTACGAAAACATTCAAATTAGTTTCTCCATCCACTGTTGAATCAGCCAACTCAAGATCTGCTAAATGAGGATAGGCTCTAAAACTCTTCTGGGAAATATTACAGCCAGACAAAGGCTCACTAATTATGAGAACAGTAAGCAGAGACAACTTATGCACTATCTTCTTTTTACTCTCTATTCCCAATTTCACAACAATACTGCACTAAATTACTATGACTACCAAATAATGCAATAAGAATACTATGTTTCCCTATTGGCTTCAACACTAAACTAGTGCATGCACTCTCAGTAAATAGGTGTACTGACTCGAACAATCAAATGCATTCTCATATTTACATGACATTCTCTCTGAAACAATTAGCTTTTGCAGTCTAAAGGCTGGTTTACATAATGACGCATGGTCTTGTGTTGCGACAGGAAGTGCTATATAAATGAATGGCAGGGTGCGTCAATGCGTCAAAATAGATTGCAAGCCTATTCTGACATTTTGACGTGCATCCCCATTTGTTTCTACAGCACTTCCGGTCGCAACGCAAGTGCACGAAAGGCAATCCGTTTTTATGTAAACCAGCCTTTACTCTAGCTTGTTTTCAAAAAAGGGATTATAATGACAAAAAATACATTTTATGGTTTTAAAAGAGCCATAACATGAACATAGTAAAATTATCTATACAATAGAAAACAGAATTATTAAGAGGAAACATTAGGCTTCTTGATGCATTAATTCCACTTGCATAGGAACACTTGTCAGGGCCGTAGCCAGGAACCTGAAATAGGGGGTGCGGAAATTGCTGCGCGCTTCGCGCGCAGCGAAATTTTTTTGACAAAAAATGGGCGTGGTTGGTAGGCGTGGTCTTAATTTACGCATCTCAGCCATGTGCTGACTCAGCTAAAATGGCTATCTGTGCTTCTCGCTGTTGCCAAAATGCTAATCCTGCTTTTGCAGTGCTGTTCTTCATGACAGGAGCTAATCTAAAACTTTTTTGCAGCTACAACAGGGGGTTCGTCCGAACCCCCCGAACCCCCCCTGGCTACGGGCCTGCTAACTCGTAAATGGCAAGCCTTCCAGAATTCACTAAACCAATCGTCACGATCAGGTAAACGATAAGGCTCTCGGTTATCAAATGACGGTTTGCTATCTCCAACTGGCACCACGAGGATCCTTTCCACTATATCTCTCGTTACTCCGACCTTATTTATGAAAAACTTGTGAAGGTTGTCTTTCCATATCTTTACACGACCTTCAAATCTTTTCTTTTTAAGAACGTTCCAGCTCTCTGTATCATTGAAATCAGGCTCGGGCCCTTTATCCTCATCTCTTTCATCGCGCCTTCCAACATTTTCAGTGTTAGCAAATGTAAGAACAAGAACAGCATACTCCCAGAACCTCTGTCCAAATGCAGCTGTTAGCTTTAGAATGGCACATCTGTCTTCTTCTTTTAAACGGTTGTTGGTCATTTTAGTACAATAAAGAACTAAACTGAGGTTTTGACATTTCTTCTTCATATCTGCTATGTACTTATCTTCATTTTCTGTAGAGTCTTGTAGGCCAGGTGAATCAAACACAGTGACTGGTACACCATGGAGTACTGCTTTGTACTCTGCAACTTGTGTTGTGCATCTCTCAGTACCAGCTCCCTCTACAGCAACCTCTTCCCCCAAGATTCCATTGACTAGTGTGGACTTCCCTTCTCCTGTCTTCCCTGTGACTAGTAGCCTCAGCTCTTTGTGATCATCTCTTGCCAAAGATGCCTTTATGAATGATTCAAATCTTGATAATCCTGACATGGTCGCTATCTGTTGGCACAGCTTGACTTCTATATCTCAGTGTATATATATATATACATTATGGTAGTGGCACCACTAATTTATGATGGCACCACTCATGCAGAAGATCTATAGCGCGGTGGTACCACCACTGATTATGTGGTGTGATACGATAGGTGTAGGTGCTATAAACTATTTTTGAATAATTCCCTTTGATGATAATGAGAAACACGACTCTATGAGGAACATACGGTGCATAGTATTAACCTGTGATTAAAATAAATGGAAACATTGAAATTTTATTATAGACTACGATATGTAACTGGGATGAAATCAAGATTGGAAACTGATGACATCATTTGCACAGAATGTGTGATTATGTATTTTGTGCCATTAAGTGGCAGTATTGGAAACTAAACTTACATGCAAATTCAATTATTAATTCCTATCCATACAATGACTCATCCAGTTTTTTCAGTACTTACTTTAGGTGGGCTGACAGGTACCATTGGGTTACAAAGGAAGGAGTGAGAGTCTTCATAAACCTCACGTCTTTTTGAAGGAGAGCCTGAAGTAATGGCGTCAGCATCTTCCTCCATTTTTTCATCTAAAAATAAACAAAAATATAAAGTCGAATTTTTC
>NW_003546271.1:186998-188412 GCF_000090795.2 Amphimedon queenslandica | reverse complement strand
GTTCATATAATCTCTAAGTATAGATATCAGCTTCCTCTATATCAAGTAGGACATAAGCTTTATCCTCGATTAAAGCCAAGATCTCCTCATCTAGATGTTGAAGTGTTTTAAACTTGTCCTCCAGAGCTGTACCAGCTTTGCCTTCTCTGACTCTCCAAGATATCCAGCCCCCAACACAGCTTCTACTTCTGCCATTCTCTTATCAGCCATATTTCTCTTGCCTTTTCTCACATCTTTCTCTTTAAATCAGCTATTATTCATGCACGTAGCTAGTCGTGAACATCCATGTGTGACAAATAATATTTAGCACAATAGAAAAAAATATTTCACAATTATAGAGATTATGCAATGACGTAATTAGCATGATGTCATTATCCACAACACATTTTGTGTGGCTAGGGACCAATGCCTGGTCCCACTTTTGCTGCCAAATTCTATTTCTGCTGTGGCAGTGCCTCCCCCTTGGTTTATTCCGGCAAAACTGTGAGTATTATGCATGGTGGGTTATGAAGTGTGTGCATGCTTGCTAAGTTTGTTGCCTATAGTCCAGTATGGGGTAGGACTCAGGCTCAATGTGTTTTATGTTCGCTTTTAGGGCTCTTTTGTTACACGTGTGCATAAAGATACGCCAGGTACTAGTATTTTGGGCGAGTCCAACCCCCTCAGTCCTTGGCATCTGTCCCTGTTCTCAACTAAGGCCAAGGGTCATTGATAGTGCCTTCAGCTTCACTCGTGTCAGACTCTGGGCTGGTGCAGCCTACACTGGCCCGGCAGGCTGCTTGTCTTGTGTTGTCCCTAGTTGTCCCTAGACTGTCAGCCAATACAGGGTAAGCTGGTCGAGAAGGTCCACTCTGGTCCAATTGTTGAGATGCAAGAGTTTTAGCGGACAAGGATAAGCTGGTTGACAGTCTGGGAGGCTACCTCAGAAGGCAATGCTGGACGGCCTAGAGTGTGGGAGGTGCCATCTCCCTACCATGCATCCACTGTTTTCTGGCTCATGTTGCTAGCTGTTGCAGGGATCTTTGGCAGGACAGAAGAAAACAGCAAATGTCAGCAATCCCTATTGAAGCAATAGCAGTAGTTACAGGCAACGTCTCAAGTGCTTGACTTGATTATTTCATTTTTGTTTATCGATGGCATATTTATGTCTTCTTAGTTATTTGTGTTATGTGTAGCCCCATTGTCATGGGCAGATCTGGGTTCAAATGATGCTAGTGCAATAATGAAATTTACGAGTTGGTTTGGATTATTAATAGTTATGAATAGTTATTAATATTTGTTAGCTGCGCAATTGCTTGGCTTGAGAATTCCAGCACTTCAGGGTACTTGTGGTTCGTTGTAACAGCTGGGGTAAATATGGGCATTTATTGAGTTTACATGTAAGGTATGGTACAATAAGAGAGTACTTTAAATA
>NW_003546271.1:180939-186515 GCF_000090795.2 Amphimedon queenslandica | reverse complement strand
GATTGTTCTTTAGTTTTAACAATTGTTGATTTTGCTTTTTATTATGTAAATGATTATTACATGTCTGACTCGCTGCAACTTGATTCTTATTGCCAATGAAGGGGCTGTTCAAAAAGGGGCAGAGCTCCTACTCCAATAGTTATTAGTCAGTTATGATTATTGCTTGTCATCATTCCTACCATGTGTTTCTGTCGTTTGTCTTGTGAGGCCTGATTGAAGATTTCCCTATTGGTGTTGATACGTCCAGGTTTCAGCTGCGGTCAGTAGCACAGAACCATTCATTTTGTCTTTGCAACGGGGATGTGGTCTCCAAGTATATTTATAGGAAGATTCTGTTAGGTAGCTTGGTACCCATTGGGCTGGAAGGGATCTGCCCTAGTCACACTGGTTTGATTCCTAACCTAACAAGTAGTGCATGTTTGTTGACCTTTCAAACCAGCTGTTGGTAGCATCAATAAGGCGATAAGCCCAACTTATCATCAGTATGTTATGCATTGGTGGATAATGCAGCGGCAGTCATTCACAGCTTAGATCCCAGAACATGCTTGACAAAGTTTGATCTTCAGTACGCTTACAGGACTGTACCAGTCCATCCAGCCTACCACCACAGATTAGGAATTGTGTGGGAGGGGCCTACTCAAATGCACAGATGCTTGCTTTTTTCCTTTGGTTTGCGCTCAGCGTCAAAAATATTCTCAGCTATTTCAGATACGTTGGTCTGGATCTTTGCCAGCTTTGGCTTAGTCTCTCATGTGCACTACTTAGATGACTTTGTTTTTTTGAGTGCCCTAGCACGGCAGGCATTTTAGTGGCCAGTTTGAAGTGATGCTGTTATGCAGGTCTCTTGGAATACCATTTGCAATGCATAAGACTGAAGGCCCTCAACTTATGTGGTTTTCGTGGGAATTGTGACGATTCAGCCAAGCAGAATCTGCGACTGCCTGATGATAAGCTGCAAGTAATGTTACAGGCCTGAGCTCACAGACCAGCATGTTGTAAACAAGAGCTAGTCACTTGGGCCACTAGCTGCGCAGCTACAGTGGGTCAGCAGGGTTGCCCATTTCTTTCAGCTGTTGTCTATGGCTAAGCTCCCTCATTACTTTATCTTGGCATTAGGAGTGCTAAGGCTAATATCTTATTTTTTGAAGCAACGGAATGGCCAGTTTTTCTCCTCATGCTATTCCATCAGAGCATGTGTATACAAATGCAGCAAGTTTGGTTGATTGTAGGGGTTTCCAGGTACCTTGTAATTTAGGCTGGCCTGGCCAAAGGATCATGCCTATAGGAGAGTATTGCAGCTCTGGAGCTTTCACTTAAATTCCATTCCCAGCCCAGGGAAGTTAAACAAGGTGGTGGAGGCAATGTCTCAAAATGAAACGCATTTCTTTTATTCTTTCTTCATGTAAGCATCTCAAAGTCAATCATTCCCCAGATCCACTTGCTTGCGGGGGAGATACAAGATTTGGGCTAAGCAGCTTGGACAGGCATGTTCAAGGCTTGGGAGAGGCATTGCCCCATACACAAAATCAGCATATCTATTTGGTTTGAGTTGTTACTTCAGCCTCTGTGATGTGTTTCAGCTGTAACCCCTTCCTCTGGTAGAGCAGAATTATTGCCGTTATGTAGCTTTCCTTGCTCAAAGCACGCTGTCCTTCCAATCAGTTTCTGTGTATACCTCAGTGCATGCTTGTTTTATCACATCTTAGCAGGTCTGCCCGACCCCATTATTTCCCTCTTTGTGCATTTGTTTTAAAAGGCTTACGGCATTCAAGCCAAGGATCTAGGCAGGTTTGGCTCCCAATAGCCCCTATAATCTGATCTGCTATTCACTCCAAATGGTCAGAGGAAGGGGTGTTATTTGATAGAACCATTCTGTGGGTGACAGTCTGCTTAGGCTTTTTGCATTTCTCCAAGCAGGGAGTTCACCTGTCCAGTTATAGATAAATTTTACGAGTCAGAAATGCTTGCAACAGGAGACATTGCCGGGGATTCTCACCTCTATCTGTACCGCTTAAGCGAGGGTGCACCTCAAAAGAAGGAAGAATAATCAAGGGGCAAAAATTGCCATAAGCACTGTCGACAGTTCTGACCTATTTAACAATGTGTCCTTTCAACCAATGCCCTACCTTTTTTTATCGTATTTAGAAATGGTGACACACTCTCAGTCTTAAGACAGCGTTTGGTGTTTGAGCTGGGAAAAGCCCTGCAGTCTATTCGAGTTGATGCTTCCCCTTACAATGGACATAGTTTTTACACTGGCACCGCAACAGCGGCAGCTCAAGCAGAGGAGAGTGATTTCATCATTCAAGCAATGGGATGGTGGCAGTCGTCAGTTTTCATGTCTTATAGAATACACAAGGATCAGTTGTGCAGCGTGGCTAGCCTTTTGGTCCTGTAACAATTTCTTTCATATCTATCTGGTTTCTTTGTTAAGTATCATGGTCATTGTGCTGCTAAGTTTTGGGAATTTCTTTTATTGTACTATTTGTTTAATAGGCAGAGTATGAATTTGTTTGGGGAGTGTTGCTAGCGCATTTGGGATGGGGTCTTTGACCCACACTCCCCCTAATTCAGTATAACTACCTCTAAATCAGCCTGCTTGCAAGGCTATAATCAATATGCCTCTGTCTTTATTGTGAACCTTAAGCATGAGGCATAAGCAGCATTAATGATTACACATAATGCTAAGGCATGGTGGGTAATTGCCTGACCCAAGTGGCATAGTTAACGCAGCTTAACTATTGGCTCTCTCATGCAGAGAGTATTCAGTTGCTCATGGCAAATATGGCCCACTCTGAGTTGGACCCCTTAGTTGGTTCAGATGGTAAGAATTAGATTTTGGCGGCACTTGTTTAGGTGCCAGGCATACATTGCAGCCAGGGTGGGCCAGCTTCCTTCATAAACTGGCCACTAGCTTTACATCATTGAACTATTGTGTAAGCCTTGGGTTCAATATGACCACCATTTGCAACCAGGCAATGCAAGCTTAGGGGTGTGGCCCACACAATATTACAAACCCTTTTCTCTTTTTGCCCTTTTTGGGTGATTTGCTGGGCCGATTGTATATATTTGTCCCAACACCCATTTGCCACAAATAACTAGCAACTAAATTTGATAGGACCAATGCTTCTGTGACCCAAGACAACACTATAATAATTAATAATATAGAAACATGACATTGACGTACATATGTATAGTAAAGTTACTTACTAATACAATAAGCTAGCGTTAACACAAGAAGACCAAGAACATAAGAAATATGAGAATCCTTTATTGCATCATAATCCAAGTGATAGGATAAATGTACATAATCCTGTGTTAGGTGTAATACTGGGATTTCTCCTCTTCAGTAGCTGCCGTTTATTCCCAATATTAGAAAAAATAATTATTAAACTTAGGTATTATTTATTGTAACAAGAGGTGTGTCCTTTGTAGTCAATACATTATTAGTTAATAAACATTATAAATGAATAATAGTACATGACAGGCATCAAAAAATCATGGTTAATGTTTAAAAAGTCACTAAAATTTGTACTGATACTAACATGAGTGACAAAATCCCTATTTCTTTATCTGGTTTGTCTGGACAATTCCTGAGGCTTACTGATTTGAATTTCAATCTGTTTTATTTCCTTCCCCTTGTTTGGTCCCATAAATAATATAAAATGTTATCAACATAAATGGTACAAATTTTGGACTTACAAAGCAGCCATTGGTTTCACCAACAACACTCACATGGAACTAACACACTCTCATTTCACCACTGTCTGACTCTGTCTCGCTGTTAGTGTGTACAGTCAAAATAAGTGTTTCAGATCTCCCACACATCCTAGGGGTTATGTAAGGTCTATTGTACAGTTACAATAACTAACCATTGAACATCTTTAAATTGAATACTTGCTGACAAACTTCATCACAACCTTGGTTTTTTTAAAGCACGCATGTCTACTATAGGTGGGGCAATTATCACATGACTGATGATGAGAGAAGTTGTAAATTGAAGATACATCAAAAAATCAATCACGAAATCTTTATTATTTCTTTTACTCTTATTAATGAACTTCACAATACACATAGATGAGACAACAAAATAAGACACAAAGTACTTTAAGAGAAACTGTAATAAAACACAGAGTCCCAAGAGAAATAAATGAATAAAAGTAAAGCAACAAAACATAAAGAAAATTAAAAGCTACAAGTTGAGTTTACAATTAAAAATAAAATTACAGGAATGACTCAATACACTTACTGTATGGACATAAAAAAATGAAATGTGCACAATTTTGAGGAATCGAACTTGGTCTGCCACATCAGATCAACCAATCATCTCTTAGCATAGGACAAGGAGCAATCAAGTATATCAGCTTGGTCTTTTGGCTTATTTCATAGTCACAGTAGTTGTTTGAAGTAAAAGTGGCAAGACAAATTATTCTTTGTGTATTTGTGAGATAATTTAAAACAGACATAGTATAGGAGGAGTAGAATGATACATGATGTAGGATATCAAAAGAAGGATAACAAGACTGAACTGATTTCATAAAATGACAACATCAATGATCTTATAGGTCATCATCATGGAAAGAAGCTCGAGAGCAACGAATCTAGATATGCAATCCAAAACATAATGATATAAAAAACATTTCCTTAATAAGGTGGGTGCGCAATATTGTGAGAAGTACGTCAATTGTGGTATGATGACATTTATGTATAGTTGCTTCTTTACTGGTGGAGATGATAGAGTACCAACAGTTCTACATATGAGGCACATAGTTTTTAATCATTTGGACACAATAAACCTGTAGCTTCCATAATAAGTCATTGAAAAAAATTACTCCAAGGTCTTTTTGACTACTATACAGGATAATAGGTTGGTCATTGAGGAAGCCTGAATTGTAGGTGAGAATATTTTGAGGTATTAAAGGACATATTAGATAAGCTCCACAATTAAAGTCTGTCAATGTCTTATTGGAGAAGAGAAGGGGGGTGTTAACAGTGGTATTATATAGGCGGTAGCCTATATGTAGGATTGAGGTAGGCTTTTCATGATGGCGGCCATTTTTATGATTTTCAAACACTAATAACTTTTATCTTACGTTGTACAGCCTTATAAATGGCTTAAATGAGCTCTCCTTCACTGAGCGATTCTCCTTGTACCTTTAAAGTGGACTGTAATGTAGCAAGAGCTTTTTTGAAGAATAGGCCCAAATTCAAATTTCTGCAAAATTCTTCAGACTTTTTCTTCTTTCACCTTCTTTTATGGGCCCTCTAATCTTTTAAGCCAGAGAACCGCTCCAGTTGGCTTTTATATCATTCCTTTTTGCTTGGGTCAAGGACCACAAAGGTGCATTCAAAAAGAAGCAAGGAGAGAACAAAACGGAAGTCAAAATCCAGCTGCAGACACTGCATGGGTTTGTGGTTTGACACCATTTAAATTTATGCGCATGTGATTAGCATGAATATGATTAACCTAACCACAGAATCAAAACAGAATGTAATTTCTTAATTTAAGAAAAAAGAATGAAAACAAGTAAATAAAAAACATTAAAAATGGAAAAGCAGTAGGATTTAATATGGGA
>NW_003546271.1:154102-180322 GCF_000090795.2 Amphimedon queenslandica | reverse complement strand
TATCCTACACCACTGCATTAACCTGCAAAAGACTATGATTATTCCCAAATACTGAGCATGCACCATAAGGCTTACACAGTTACACTAGTGAGGGTTTTATGTTTCATGGAGTGGTGTAGGATATTTTCTCACACCAGTTTGCAAGTACTCTCATGTTTCTTTACTTTTTCCCATTTTAAATCCTACTGCTTTTCCATTTTTAATGTTTCTTATTTACTTGTAACACTTGGTATCGTCAGTCAGTTCAATGAGGTGATGCCCTTGTGCATCGCCACTTTTTGTTGTTTAAAAATTCTTGTAATAATGGCAAATTTGGTGTTCCATACTCTGTGTTATTACTATTGCTAGTTTCAAAACTAACGAGACATTTTTACTTCAACTGCTTGCCAAGATTATGGAACATCTAGCCCTGCTTTGATTCAGAAATACCTTTCTCTACTGTAATCGAATGTATCAAACAATTGTACTGGTCTCACTTCTTACTCTTGCTCCTTCCACCTACATTGTCCATGCTCTTGGTGTTTTTGTCACTCTCCAGCCTCTAATTTTCACCCAAGCTAACAAATTCTTTACTAGATCTACAAATTAAATTTTTAATTTTTACGCTAGCTGCCTGGGCATGTCCTAGGCTTACCACCGGTGCTTGACGTCATTAACTAGTTCACACTTTGTCTCACTCTATTTTTATGTCAGTGCTCATTATTAATTAAATAAATTAAACGACAGCACTTGAGTGCACAATCTGTATGCAACAGTTTCTATTAATTAAACGAAAGTAATTAGTGAAAGTTTTGAGGCAGTCAAGGAGCTTTAGCATGTACTAAATTTATTAAATTTCAGTGAATGTTTTAAGGCATTGAATGTTTTGCTTCTTAGACAGAAGAAAATCCACATGTTTGCTGCACATAGTGCACTGCCGCATGTATCATATACGCTGCCGCCATGTAAAGGTGTGGCTGCAATGAAGGTGTGGCTCAATTAAACTATGTTCCACTCACACGTAGTAGTAGTGATTTACTTGTTGCCTACAACATTTTTTGAGACTCTGATGTTTAAAGACTCCGGTCACAACTTCTGGAAAAAAAGAGCCTCATGTAAACTCACAAGGTAAGCCATGATTGGGTACTATGTCTTTAAGAAGATGATTGGCGTAATTCCTCTTATATTAATAAAAAATGAAGCTTTCCTTGATTATTTTATCTGCCCTGTTTGCTCTTTTACTCTAACTACCAAAGAGCTGCAGGGAAACCAACCTATGTTGGGTAACTTTGCCAGCTTTTTTCTCCACGGAAAGTAGAATTCAAGCATATCCAAGATGAAGAATAACTCTTTCTGGAGCCAGTGTTGATTATAAGACTCTCCAGGACTAGACAAGGAAGCAGTGTCTGCTCTAAAGTGGAGGTCAAGCGAACACACAGGGACAGGAGAGACTGCTTTACCCTCAATCACACCTACTTGTGTCTTGGGTAATGATTAGACGAGTGCACTATAGCACATCCCCTTACCACCATCAAATGTACATTATTGAAAGTGTAAAGTGCTTTGTAAGGTTCACAAACCATCCAAAAAATTTAGTGAAACAGTTTGAACATCAAGCCATATTAACACTTGCATTAAAAGTGATACTTTTTGATAATGTCATAGTGGGTGCACTTTCTTAGTCTGAAACTCCATCTTTTTCAATTCAAATTATTTTGAGCAGGTGTCCACAAACAGTTGTTTATCATTATTACAATGTATATTTTGTGTCATTGCTTGTTCACAAGTCTGTTCAATGCATTAATTTTGTTGCACTAACTACACTTGAGTAGGTTGGTACGAAACTGTATTTATTTTTCTTCCATAAAGCTGAATTTAACTTTGTGGTGACTGATCATGTTAGGGCCTTTTCTCCTAATCATAAATACATATTTTGTAATATTTTTATGTCAATAAATTAGACTAAATTAGTAATACATATTTTTGTAGCTCTACATACCACTAGACTTACAAGAGCAAGATAGACCCAGCTCAAGGATGTTCTGCCAAGTAACACTTCTGTATCCAGTCTAAATCAACCTTTCTTTACTTTAGGTTGATGTACCATTATCTATCCTGATTTTTAAAACAATGTTTGTTTCATTTCATTAACAAGGCAAAAATGACCATAATTTGTTTACCCATGCTGGCATCCATAGGGTCCGCAACTCAAAGTATTGAAGTCCTCTTAGAAATTCTTTTGGTAGTAATAAGAAGAGTACTAAAGAGTATTAACTAAGCTGTATTCTTTATTCTTTCAAATACCTTCTCTTTCCTTTATTATTATAACTTATCTGAAAAATAGGCATGGCTTAATATTTTAATTGACGATGCGTGCGCTAAAAAGAGTAATTACAGTGTCTTTACTGTTCTGAAGCGAGAATTAAGAATTTTTTTACAAAGTTCTGTTAAGGTATTATACTTATATTACCTTTTCACTACTCAGAGTAGCTGAGCAAGTAGCTATGATGTATGTAGAAATTTAGCCAAAAATATTGCAAAAGAGACGAATGATAATTTTTGCTTAAGTATCATATATTTGTAACTCGTTAGTAGATGCAAAATAACTACTAGGCCTGCCCAATATCAGTATAACTTTGAATAAAATCTGTTTTTGTTAACCATCTGGCTGGTCAGCAGTTATAATACCTGCTTGTCACAAGGTTGGGGCTGCTCTTAATGCCATATAATGAAGTCAATATCACAATAACGAAGACTTGCTGCTCCAACAAAGCCATCTGCAAATAGAGAACCAAAATTGATTGGTTCACCACTTAGATCTTACCGTCATAGACAATGGGTGCCAAAACAAGATATAAACAAGGTACCTTGTTTTACATAAGAAGCTTATAGTCTATATTGGATGAAACATCAGACCATAAGTAACTATAATTTTATAACTATAGGCTCTAAACAGCTGTTTTCCAGTGAACTTCAGCAGTATGGCGTCACTGAAAGTTTACTGCAAAGAGCTTTTCTGAAATCTGCTGAAGGCCAAGCTGACTTGTGTTGGACACTAGACAAACCTGTGACTGTTGGGTTTTATAGAGACCTGCATAAATACTTGCAAAAATGGCAAGTCTCACGTTCAGCTTCTAAAGCAACTGTTGGAAGGTTCTATGTAATGATTCATCATAATTTTCAAACACAAAGAATATCAAGCCATCAAGATAATATTTACTCATTTATGCAGAGAGTTAAAGATTCAAGCAAACCTTATTCAGAACTTGTCATATGGGGTAAATCATATCGTGAAGCACTTGCAGTCAGTAGTTTCAGGTTATCAGAATGATCTTGAAGTAATGTCTGAGGAAGTGTCAGAGCATCAAAGAGTTGTTCAAGATATAAAGTCAGCTAGAAGTGGCTAGAACTGAACTAAACTCCACTAAGCATGTCTTCTGATGTCACAAAGAAGCTCAAAACAACAACAAACCAACATGATTCTGCTCGAAAACATGTACAAATGGCTCAGAAAGAACTTAAAGCAACTATTATGGATGCTGTTTACTATAAAGAAGAAATACTATCAGAGAATGAAAACTTGTCAGACTTACATAAATCAATACAAAAGGAGAGAAGCACAGCATCTGAGCATTTTGGAGAGTTTCAGATCAAAGAAATAGGTGGAGCTTGTAGAACAGCAATAAGGGAACATTACTATACACTAGTTGCCAACCAGATGCTACCTCATAAAATTGCTACCACAATTAAATTTATTCTCAAGAGTTTTTTAACTTCATTAGATGTCGATAATATGAAAGTGCCTGGAGAGTCATGAGCATCATATAAGAGGCAGGAACTGACTACTGTGAATTTAGCTCATGAAGCAACATGCTTACTTGACAAGGCACAGTATGGTTTATTGAATTTAAACTGTCATGGGACTACACTGGCACAAAAAAAGCTACCATTAGTGGCATGACATTGTCAGTTATTGAAATAGTGGATGGTAGTTGTGATTGCATGATCGATGATATCTCAAAAGAACTGTAGAAGCTTAGAGAGATTGCCCATGCCCTGCATGTGCCAAATGCAGATAAAATTAACTGTACACTAATACAATCCTCATCATCTGATTCAGCATCAACTTAAAAAAGGTTTAATAGGATTGTTGAAGGAAAGAGAGAGGAAGATACGGAACGCTATGGGCCTGCATGCGAATGTCCTAATGTAATTGAAAAAATTTGTTACATGCATCTAGAAGTGAACCTTCGAAAAACTTTTTTGATCGCATTAAAATAGCTGAAAGCAATCCAGTTTGTGACGTACTAGTACATGAGTTTTGCAAACTACTTGGAAAACATGGTGGAAAGCATGTTGCTCCTAAACATGCTCATGGTGCAGTGACCTCTCCTAATTATTTGACACTAATGTCTTCTACATGCACCACAGAACAACTTTCCTACTATGAGCACTGTTTAGAAACAAGAATAGAGAGACAAGTTGGAAGTAGATATTTTGTCACAGCAGCAAATGCAGGCAAAGTTCTTTTTCTTTGTGAAGCAGCAATCAGCTTTCTTAAATACAACAGGAAAGATAAGGGCAACAAATTGGAACAAAGTGTACATGAAAAATTACAGGATATTAATACATTGGCTCAACTTAAAGCTGATGCTGTTATGTTTCATTACATTTACTCTAATCTTGTGATGCTTGCAAAATCATGTGATCTTGATAACAATGTTTTTGATATGAATCAGCACTATTTAGAACTCCAAGAGTTTCTTAATACAGTCAAACATGATCAAAATGCAGCAATGAATGAAAATTATCAAGTTTTTTTTATCAGAGAAAAGGTTACATGGAAGTGATAGAAAGATGAATCACGATTGCATAGCTCTTATAAATTTGTTTAAGGAAAAATCTTCACACACAATGATAAGGATGATAAATGTCTTCATCCATTGCTTGCTTTAGGAGCTGCTTCGATGCTTCTATCTTATGCACAGAACCAATTACCAGGTGACACATATTGGGAACCTTACTCTAACATGAAAATGATCATAAAGTCTTTCAAGCCAAATTATATTTGTGAGAGTATACTTGTATTGAATGAATATTTGTCAACAGCATTACAAAATATGCATCAGATGGCAAAATCTAATTTGATTCTGGCAAAGAAAAATAAGACAATTAAATGGCTTCATGAACTACGCAATGAAGAACAAAGTCACATAGTTCAACTGGCATGAAAAAGCAGAGTACAAGTGGATAAATGATATGGAAAAAAGGTGGCTCAGACAGAAAACGATGAGAGAAGAAAAATGTCAAAGAGATGCCTTGAATAATAGGCAGCTAAGGAAAGAGAGTGGTTATCAAAAATATGTCTAATTACATCTGTTGATGAATTGATGGCAACATTATCGAGGAGAAAAGCATTAGTAATTCCAAGAAAGTATAGAAAAACCTTGCTGTAATAAGAGAGCAAATAAACATCAGAAAGTGTTTGGCAGAAGATTAACATTCCATTATCCTCTAGGAGGAAAAAGAAATTGCTATCAGATATAATTAAGCAATTCTCCAATGAAGTTTTATGTTTATCAAGCAGCATTCGATACTCAGCACAATCTCTTGTTGGACAAATTATGTATCACAAGTTTGAAGTTGATGACGGAGAGAAATGGTTTAAAGGGTTTGTTGCAAGTTATGATGATAAAACTGAGATACATGAGGGTGCTTATGACGAAGAGGAAGATCATTACTTTTTTAACTTGCTAGAAGACATATCACAGGGTGATTTAATTGTATTGAATGATTAAACTTAGTTTTAGTACTTCATGTAAAATATAAAAAAAATAATTTCAATAATTTTGATTCAATTCAATGCATTTAATAATATTTTATACATGTATCTAGTACCATGCATGAGTTTTATACATAGAGTACACTGTAATCCCAATCTAACTATAATTGCTCAGCAATGTCTTTTAAAGTAACTTTTGCTTCTTTCAGTTCAGCTAGTAACTTTTTCAGGTCTTTTTTGATACTATATATATCATCATTTTGCCGTTGAAGTTTTAAAGACAGATCAAAAATCTTAACAATTCACTCTTGTACATCTTTCTGTAGGTCTTTTACATGTAATACACCTACATAATTATCATGCACTAAAGTATTATTAAACATAACAATAAATACCTTGCAAAGTTGTCATTATTTATGCAGTATGACTTCAATTGACTTCAACTCTAAAAAAAGTAATGACTGTGCTCAGTTATGGTTATCACTATAGTTACTGCATGGAAGCACATGCATGTGTAACAGAGTATGGAATGTGTCTACCTGCAGTTGAATGTATTAGTAATTTTAGTATACCATAAATATTACAGACTACATGTGGATCTATGGTATTATTTTAGAATTACATTGTTTTTCTGTCAATAAGACTTAATTGTTAAAAGTTATTGTTATTAATACTAGAAAAATATTTAGTCATAATTATTGCCGTATTTTAAAGTGAATATATCGTGATACGAAATTCCCAAAAACCTCCAGCTTTACTATTAAGGTTACCGTATGTCGGAATATATTCGCGGCAGCAATTATTTGAGGTCATAAGAAAAATTTTAATTAAAAACGATGGAAACCTAGGTGTTACTTTAATTGAAAACGGTGAATAGTGAAGAAAAGCACCTTGCTGCAGTGTTCTTGAGCTGTTGTTCTTGTGTCTCTAAGCCTTATGCTCTTTGGAGCTGCTTTACCAGTTCCTTTCCGAACTAGTGCTTCGCCATATTTTGGGACTCTTCACCCAGTCTAGTTAATGTTTATTGACTTGGGCGTGGTTTATTATCACCAGCATGCAGACCAGCAACAATTTGCAGCAAAGAGGCTGAAAGAGCTCTGAGTTAGAGGTCCATACAATAAGTTAACAGATAGAAAAAGACTCGCTATTGGTGAATGGCTCCACTATAATTGCTAAAGAACAGATAAATAGCTTAACACTTAATGCGTCGTAATTGTCATAGCAACGCTCTAACAGTTTCCATGGTTTTTAATTGAATTTTATAATGACAGCGAATAATTGCAGCCGCAAATAAATCCCGACACACAGTAATCTATGATTTTATAGTCTGTAATCCCACCATTTAGTAATACTTTTCCAGTATTATTTCTGTTGAAGTCAAGAACAGAAAAACTTAGAACTGTGCGCTATGACCCAATAAAACATGAAGCATGTGTAAATGAATGGCCACACCCATCATTAAATTTCATTTCAAAAACTGCTCACCAGCCGGATGGTTAACAAAAACAGATTTCATTCAAAGTTCATACAGATATTGGGCAGGTCTAGTAGATGTTATGCATCTACTTAGGAGTTACAAATATATGATACTTAAGCAAAATGTCTAAATTTTATATACAATATTTTTGGCTAAATTTCAACAAATATCATTGCTACTTGTTCAGCTACTCTGAGCAGCAAATAGGTAATATAAATTTAATACCTTAATAGAACTCTTGTAGAAAAATCACTATCTCGCTTCTGAACAGTAGAGACACTGTAACTATTTTATTAAGGCACACGTCAATTAAAATATCAAGCCAGGCTCATTTTTCAAAATGTTATAATTATATGAGAAAGAGAAGGTATTTGAAAGAATAATGAATACAGCTAAGTCAATACTCTTTAGTACTCATCATATCACTACCAAAAGAATTTCTTAGAGGACTTCAATTTTTTGAGCTGCGGACCCTAGCATCAATTTTTATTTGTTTGCATAATCAGAGCACTCAAATGAGCACGCTCAAATTTAAGACTACACCCACTTAATTTGGTGCTGTAATATGAATTCTTTAAATGAATTTTTAGAATGATTTTATGAAAAAGCAACAAAAGTCAAACATCAATTTGTTCTTGAAAAATTATAAAGAGAATGCTGCTGACTCACTGTTATTGTACATGTTACATTGTTCAGCCTTGCATTACTTTGCTGTGGCAATAAAAGGTGTGGCTGGAATAAAAGGTGTCACACTGCCTACTTCAAAGTTACCAATGGTGAGTTACGAGTAAAAAAGCTTGATTTTAGAACACAATAATTGGGGTCTATTTGTTGTATACAAACATGACAGTAAGAATCTGTATTTAAAAAGACTCTGACAGCTCTTCCTAGAGTACAGCACCTTGTGTCAACTGTTGCAGTAAGCATGTCTGGAAATTGCAATGGGCTGTGCAGACATTTCTTAATAATTACATTCATAGCTTTCAATAATTATTATTCATACGTGAATAATTTTATTTACTGATTATTAACTATATTTATAAGCATTACCATGGTAACAAAATGGTGCGTAAATGCAAACAAACTGTCACTGATGGCTTCTACAAGGAGCTACATGAAAAGAAAGAAATTGTTGAAGAAAATGATTAATGTTTGGTAGTTGTGGTAATGAAACGAATGTATATGAATTGAAGAGATTAATAGAGAAGAGAGTTAAGCAGCTATATACTCCAACAATGTTTTCTGAAGACTGATAAAATTACAGGGCCATGTATTGTATTTAGTCCATTGAAAGGGTACTCAAAGAGGACGCTACAAGGGTGCCAGCTGAGGTATCACTTTCACAGCAATAACGTACAATTTGCTTGACTGACAGTTCATTTATTATCATTAGGTTATATCATGACCCAGATACATGCAGGAGAGTACTGCTGGATGACATTAGTACACTATGATCGGCATTACCATCTAGTTTAAAATCTGGTATCCTCCATAGAAGTAAAATGTCAATACCATTTCATCGCTTTAACTATCTCTTTAATGACAAAGAAAAAGCTGTTAAGTGTAAGCCTGGAAAGTTATGTCAGAGCTGATTTTCCATCACAGTACTTTGAAAATAGTTTCTTTAATTTCTACAATAAGTTTGGAGAAGGTTGCTGTGTTGAATATCCTATTTTTATGTACAGCCATGTGTCATAACACCAAAAGTCATTCTATTACGATGAGACACCCAGAACCAGAGGCTGCAACGAGACTCTTTCTCTGACTATTGTCAAATCATGTCAGTCATGACTGCATGTCTAGGCCATGTTGTTATCACTCCATTCTGATTTATAACACAATAAATAATTCCATGTATTATTATTATTATAACAGACTAATAATTGACAACAAAACTACTGGACCACCCTATTTACATGTGTCTGGCTCAAGCTCAAACCTATCTCTTCTTTTCTCAGATACCAAGTTCCCAGTACGACATGTCTTTCTTTTCATATTTCCTCTTCTCTCTTTTGCCATGTTGCAGTTCTTTCACACGACAGTCTGTTAATAAAATGTCTCTGGCAGCATCTTGCTGATTGCTAGAGAAGAAATGCTTCCTAGTGCAATCGTTATTCTTCTCAACCCCTATATAGTGACTTAAGTGGATGTTAGTAGAGAACATACGTACTTTGACCGCTAAATTGTTTCATACCAGCATGGCATTTCATTAATTGAGGTATGTGATATCACATAACGTGCATGTATAGGACACTTGCTGTAACCATCATATGGAAATTATAGGACGTCTTGTATCCAGTGTTAGGCCTTTTAATGTAAATAGATGATATGATGGTTTAATTTTACTTCGCTTTGTACTGTATGAATTTCATCATTAGTTGAATTTGAGATGCCAATCATCTCATAAATCACATTGAAATCCTACATGTATGTTTCAGGCTTCTAAATATAAGTCATGATATAAACAATGCTAACCAGCCAGTGTTTTTTCAATGCTGACCAAGTTCTTTAGGAAATACATAGACCAGTTTTGGTGGTAGTTCAATTAAGAACTTTTTCTGGTCACTGCCACGTAATGATGTCCAATCCAACTTCTTCTTTGTGTCAGACTTCTATACCTTTAATATAAAGCTAATGCAAGTCCCGTCTTAAATTTAATGGTTTTCACATAAAATGTTAATCGACACGATCGAATTGAATTACTTATGATGTCGACATGTCTAGGCTAATCTTTGTAGTCATGTTCTTCAAGTCAAGTTCATGTCATATTCTTCAAGCCTAATAGATTTCTAATCAATATGTCTGAAATTCTTAACACCAAATGTAACTCATCAATTAAACCTGTAAAAGTCAGTTATATTATGATTATGTGCATATAATTTTATGTTATGTTAGAAACATTTTCTAGCTCTGTTTCAAACAAAGGTTCTCAAAGTATGCCCATAGCCTGAGACTTAGCACAAGACTTTATTGAAGCCATTAATCAAGCTTCCTTTTTCTCATACTCTTCTGTGGAACAGTTGTATCAAATCTGTAAACAAAGTAAGTTACATCGCTGTACATAAATAATTGGCAATGGAATAATTAACCTTTTGTCCTTTTTAATGGTGCAGTATAAGCATAATTAATTTGAATGAGCGGCATTCATTCCCAGAAGCACTAGCAAAAACTAAAGCATTTATAATATTGTTATGGTATTATGTGAGATTACTTCTAACATTATAGTCTTCTCCAAAAATAAACTTAAGGCTATAAGGGATTTTCTGAATTATTATATGAGGTTTCCCAACCATTTCACTGATTTCATGAATGACAGGTGCAAATCTATTCCTTATGACATCATATTTCTTTTCCCTTTATAACTACTAGAGTGTGTGTGCCTACAGTAATTAAAAAGAATAAGGATGATGATGTTTCATACCGATGACGAATTCAGGTCAAGCAAAGGAAATGACAATGATAAGAGTAGAAATGAAGATGAACAGTAAAATGGTGCTCCGTCACCAAATATTTTTACTTTGACAGGTGACTGTATAAGATGCCCACTGTCCATCAATTGAGATAGTGACAACTGCAGGTAATTGTGAAATGGAACATAAAATGCTTGAGGCAGCTTTTGAATATCAACACTTGATGAAAGACTTTTTCTGACATTTTTTACTGTATACAATTGGGGAAGAGACTTTTGGATCATAGATAGTTCGTTATAGAAATCATCTGAAATGCAATAGGAAACCAGGAGATAGAGAATTTGTTGTACAGATGAAGGTGAATCAAGCCAGTTGCTTGATTGTTGACTAGAGGCTTGAGATGATGATGCTGATTCCATTTCAGGTGTTAGAGCAGAAAATGAAAAGGAAGTTGACAAAAAACTGGTGTTGACATTGTAGAGAAAGAGGAAGATGATGATGGATGGGTAGGTAAATAGTTATATATAAATGGATCATATTGCAAATGCTGTGTCTCAAATGAAACTTATGTTATGTCAAGATGGTATGAGCCAGCAAACATTAAAGCTTCCTTAGCTGACTCCATTAATGTGGCTGATTGATGCCTTTGCTGGCACTTACAAACTTTATCTAAATCTTTCCCTAATTTTTTGTGGATTGGCTATTTCTTAGCTGTACTAGCTCTTTCTCTTTACTTTGTACTGTTGCTCAGTCTGAAGAAATTAATATTAACACTGATACTCTCCTCATGCTACTACACGTACTTCTACTCTGCACTCAGGCATCTCCAAAGCTGCTATGTACACTCAATTCCTTACCTTAAGGCCTCCATTGCTTCCTCAGGATTAACAATGTCAGACGTAAGCACATCCATTAATGTGGATTGACTCAATATTTTCCGCCTGTTGCCTTGTTTCGCATTTGTAGTTAATTGTGCTCCATTCATCTTCAAATGTCCAATGACCTTAATAGCGATACTCCTCCCAGTTGCTTATTCAGTTGGCTGACCATAGCTGTAGCTGAAATGATTGTGTGCTGCATACCACTGGTAGAGGAACTTGTTTGCTATAGAGACAAAAGGAAACATCATTAGCTTTAGTAGCTCTTAATATATTAGTACAAGCACTGTCAATAGTGACAGAAGACACTATAATCACACAACTGCAATGCACATAATGCAATGACCACAAAGGGACAGTTGAAAATCTTTTGCTACGATCAACAGGTAAGTCCACACTTTTGTTACAAGATTGTCAATTTGTTGACACCATATCTTAGCTTCAAAGATCTATTTATGAGGGCAAAGGCAATTAAATGAAATTAATCTTACAATACACTCTTATAATTCGCAAAAAATTAAAAATATTGTAACCACGCTAATATGTCAATGTAAAATGGCGGCGTCAAAGTCTTCAACTTTGTGACGAAAGTTCCATGGTTCAACTTCATTTCTTTAGTAAACCTACACAGCAAAAACAGGTTTTATATGATGCTGATAAGTTCTCCTAGTAAAACAAAGCAAAATGTTACATTTATAATTAGAAATGAATAGTAAAAACAGAGCTCCCTTTGTTTTGCTAAGCATTTTCATTTCTTAATATGTGGAAGTATATGATTTCTTTTCCGTGTCCAAGCATATCTGGACATGGCCATTTTTGAGCTACTATATCTCAGGACTGAAGAATTTAGGACAAAATTCCTACACTTAAATTATCACCTTTGCCTAGAGAGAGTTTCCTGGAAGCCTGACTACTTTTAGCAACATTACTGGTTCGTGCTGCTTAGGACAAAAAGGATGAAAAAATGAACTGAAGAAAACCTACTTTTGGCAATGGCTTTATTTGACAGTGGGACTCATTAGGACCTGAGCCAAGAGCTGTTATAATTAAAAACAGAAGAAAGGAGTTATTTTCTAAACAGAAACACTGACAGCAGAGAAAGTACAGTGGAACCTCAAAATGCGGACCCCCTGAGATAAGGACATCGCAACAATAGGGACATTTCCTGCTGGTCCTGCACAAAATACTATGGGGCACTGTATCAGCAAACCCCTTGGTTAAATACAACTCCCCATTATGTATTGTGGACACTTTCTTGATCCTCTACAGCTTGCTGGCAATTAAAAAAGCCCCATAATGCAGACATTAGCCACACCCTAGGGTGTGGTATTACTACAAACAAGCGCAACTGTGTAAAAATATTCCTATAATTGTTTTCACCCCCTTGCAAGTACAGCTGGGTTCTTATTACGACTTATGAAGGTTCTCTCTACCATCTAATGCTTCCAGAAAAGACTTTAGACAGTATCTCTATGTTCTTTCACTGTTTGAAAGCTCATAACTTTGTCCCATGAGCACACTGCCATTTTTGTTTGCCGTGACCACACCCACTTACGTAATTTTGCGGGTGGTTGCTAAGGCTTGTTATTTCTACAATACAATGTGTATAGAAGAAACGTATGTGTGGACATACAAATAAGTAAATATATATATAGATAGCGCGACGGTGAAATCAATTATAGGACGACCTGGGGGCTACGCCCCCAGATCATTAAAACAATGGTGTTACAAAGAAGAGAGAGCAATCAATTTCAAACATGCACATGCAACTATAGCATATGTACAAAACAAATATGAAACCTCACTTTGTAAGCCAGTAAATTTCACTAACCTATCTTCAAGATTTGCAGCCTGAGACCTTGTCATTTGTTTTTCTATAATATACATTATATGCATAAGACATAGCATTATCAGACAGGTTATGTATCTCAACATAACAGGTTATGTATCTCAGTTTGGCTCCAGCTAGCCAAACCGAAGAATTTGAGGACGACTGGTTTAATGAGGTGCTCACATGTTTTAAGGAAAAAAATAACCTATCATCACATGATGCAGGCAGTGCTTACATGTGTGTGTACATGTGTGTGTGTATGTGTGTGTGTGTGGGGTGTCATGAAGTTATTAGTGAACTTTGAGCATGGTGCTATGACAATGGGTACAACTGAACCCAGTAGCTAGCAAACCAAGGACTATTTATGTCTAGAGCCTATGCATAATTGTCCGTGCAAGATACATACTTGTTTCCAAGTCCAGCGAAATGGAAAAAGATTCACCTGAATTATCAATGCGGGTCTGAGGATGAGGTCCTAGATGACCAGTTAGTATTGTCCAAATCTAACTTGTTGGTTGCCATGATTCTGCAAGAGAAAAATAGATATAAAGTTATGCATATTTGGATCTTACCCATTTCTTTAGTAACTGCTATAACTCTGAGCTGAGCTCTCTTGCTGCACTAAGCTCTCACGCCACCTGATCTGATCTAGTTTTAAAATCTATTATCAGCTGACTCATAAATCTGAATAATAATAGGCGTATAATTTAAAAAAAATTCCTATGATTGCTTTCACCACCGTATGTGTATCGCTCACATTTATATATAATTCCTAGCAATAATTAATTATTATTATTATTATTACCCTTGTTAATGATGAATTTATAAATGCACGTTTAGACAACACAAATACAAACAAACAAATATAATCATACAATGTTATTTTTATAATGACTCTGAAGAGCTTGATTATATTTATATTATCATCACTCCGAAGAGCGTAATTATATTGATTGTATCATCACTCCGAAGAGCATGATTACATTCATCTTATCATCACTCCAAAGAGTAATACATGTACTGTACATGTATTGCTACATGTTTTATGTTCTATTATAATTGTATCTTCACTTAATACTAAAAGAAAGAGTGAGATTTTGCTTCTGGGCCCACCATCCATCTCCAATGTCCATTCCATTATTATGAATAGATTCAAGATTTTTATGGAAAATACTATAATATAGACCACAACACTTTTGTAGTTTCAATTTGTATTATAGTATTATCCCTTGACTATCCCAGAAGACACATCATTTATAATCTATGTTTCCTTAGTCTATCCATTTCATCATTTGCTACTGTTGATGATGCCATTTTCTTTTCAACTAGTCCTAGTACAGCAACTCCTTGGAGTGTTCTTACTCTACTTAAGGCAATGTATGCTATTCCATCTTCAAACATTTTAGGACCTAGATCGATTACAGCAGCATCAAGGGATAGACCCTGAACCTTATGTATAGTAGCTGCCCACCAAGATAGTAGTGGCAACTGTGTACGCCGTAATGTTACTCCTTGCTTGCCATAGAACTTGGCTGCGACTGGTTCTATTGGGACAGCTTCTTGTTCTAATGAATCATCAATTGTGACACGGCTCACAAGACCTACACGTGGGTCATAAAATTTTACATATTCTTTTTGTGGTGAATCCCCTTTCTTGCTCGATCATCAGCTCCATTTGGCCAAGAGAAACCCACAATTATTTCTCTAGCTCCATTTACTAATCTTTCTTCACATATAATGTTACATCGTAACATAACCTGTGCTCCAATAGCTAACTTCACTTTACGTGATGAGCCAGCACATTCTTTATCACTGGAAGGTATGAGCGAATCTGGGACTTCTTCGTGTGATACTACACCAGGGATTAGTGTTGTTGACTCTACTATTGAATGCTCTGCATCAAAATCATATATTTTAGTAAAGTGTGATAAATCTTTCAATCTACTGTCATTATAATCTTCTACTTGTTCTTTTAAAGGCAATAGGCATAATGCATCAACAAATGGAGGTTGACTGACATCAATGGGATCCCTGATACCACTTGTCAAACTCGATCGGAGTACACTTATGTTAGACTTTGTCTGAGAACCAATTCTCACACGGTTGAGAATTTCTGAATATTCTGTGTCTTGTCTTTGTCTCATATTCTGAGTTAGTTCTATTACTTTGAACTCATCCCTCCACAAGTGTGTTGAGCCTGGATTACAGCCTCTGCCATCTTGAAATACAAATTTATCCCTCACTGGTGGCAACTGAAAGAAGACACCTACTGCAATGACATTCAGTCTTCCAAAGAGAACTTCAGTGTCATCGGTTCCTTTAATTTCAGTTAGCCACTTGCCAATGAAGGATATTGTTAAGTATGAGACCATACTTATCTCATCTATTATTATGGTGTTGATATATTTCCAGGATTGTCTTAGCTTCTTTAATCTCTCAGCTCCAAGCTTTCTATAGGTAGTGGAGTTTCCATGCTCTACAGGAAGATTGAGAGCCCGGTGAATAGCCAATATTAAAGGCTGCAACACCATTTGGTGCCATTAAAACGCAAGCATTTGCAGCACCAATTGAGCTCTTTCTAAATGCTCTTTGATGGCATATATTACATGGCTTTTACCAGTCCCAGCACCACCTGTTATAAACATGTGAAAAGGGCTGGGCATTGACTCCCTGATCCTCATTTAAAAAACATATACTGCTCTTGAATACTCAAGGACCTTCTCATAAAGGACTCTCTGGGAATCATTGAGACTCGCTATCCTTGCTTCAAAATCTGAGTCTGAAAAGCAACACCTTGAGATAGAGTCTAGAGTCAATGCGTCACCAATATTTTGTTCTATATTTTGACCGCATAGATTTTGATGATCATTATTATCATTAACTAGTAATGCAGCTACATTATCAAGATATAATTCATTGTCATATATTGGATCATGACCATCACCTTCATGATTATTTTCTAAATTTACTTGCGAAGTACTAGGAGCAACAGGAGCGTACACAGCATTGCCACATTCATTTAATACACGAAATTGCTCTGTCGCTCTTTGTACTTCATCAGCAAAAGAGGAGTTTTGTTTTGTACTTAATACTTGTAATTGATTCTTATTTGCTACAAATATTGCTCGAGCAGAGCCATGATTTCAAATTATATCAAGAGTCTCATTTCTCCATGGGAGATAAAGAAAGATTAACTGATAATAGTAACTATCACCATGAGACTCTTGTGTTAATGTAGGTAACCTCAAGCATGCTTGCTTTCATTTTAGACATATCTTTCCTAGACCATTCTTTAGTTTATATCTAGGTTGGACACGGGAAGTTGTTGGCTCAAAACTTTTATCAGCAACGTTGAACCATACAGAAAAGCGTGCAAGACTGATACTGTCAAATGGTTCTCCATCAGGACGAGATTGATATCTCTCTAATGGACCAGGATTGAAGACATCATCATCTCTAGTACTCATAGCTCTTAGCTCTCTATTTTGACTCAAATAGTCTTCCTCTTTTTTTGGTCTATTTGTATTTATGAATACATACAATGGACTAGGGCCTCTTAAATGTAAGCTAGTAGTATAAAATACTGCCTCTTGAGCACCAGTATCCAGTGACTTATTAAAGTGTTTCCTATTTTTAAAAGTTTTTGTCTCTGGGTACAATTTACTGGCAGTTTATCTAACTTTCTTGCTATCTGTTGTTTAATCTGTTCTGGCTTGTCTTTACACATATATAATATCATACATATTTTG
Organism: Amphimedon queenslandica; assembly: GCF_000090795.2. NCBI lineage: Eukaryota > Metazoa > Porifera > Demospongiae > Haplosclerida > Niphatidae > Amphimedon > Amphimedon queenslandica. The sequence continues at coordinate 163,216 of NW_003546271.1, read as the reverse complement.
CTGCTCCATAGACATATCCTACTACTTGAATGTCCATGTTAGCTCTCCATGCTTTCAGTAGGTCAGAATTGTATGGATTTATCATCTCAGCACCTACTTCACATTTCAGTATGTAGAAACGTGCTTTGTTTCCAACGTCAGCATTTCTTTTCAGACAAGTTGTGTCACTTCGTTTTTTTGGGTAATCAAAGTACAGCAATTACGTCCATTTTTTCTACACATTTGTGTATGATTACGCTTTTGTAATTGCAATGCTAAACCTTTTAAATCATCATCTTCGCCATCTTTTGGTATGTGACAACTAACATATGTATCAATGAAACCCGGAGCTTTCCTTCTACCTTCTACTGTCTTAATATCTGGTGCATTTCTACCCATAATAGACTATGCATATGAGGTGAGCCTCTTTGTTGAAACTCAACTCTCCAAAAGTAGTCTTTTATTTCACCTATAGGCTTACTAGCACCATTTAATATATGATTCATAGAAGCTTGAAAGCGATGAAAGAAATGATGTGTTACTATCACTGGATAGGTACTTAGTAACCTTCTATGCTCTGAGGTAGACAGCTCTTTTACTTCATCATCACTAAGGTGCTTTCCATCACATTTAGCAAGTATACACATTAAATCAAACCAATTCATATCGTCTGCACTTAATGTGATAAGAAATTAAGTGGACACAGCGTTCTAAACATGGCAAACAAATCAAGCTTTGCTTATTCCAGTATGCTGAGGAACCCATCCCCCATATATTACGCTTAAATGCATATAAATTTTCTGAAAGCTCCGGCTTTTAACTTAAATCTACATGTAATAATTCACCAGTAGTGATACGCCCTGTGCTATCCAATAATAATAATGATTTAATTCGCATTGCAATTGATACAGAATCACGTAACCTCATCTTTTCAAGTAAATTTGCTGACAATAGTAAATATGAAATATTATTAGACCAGCGATTGTCAGCATTAAGTAAACGTGATTGAATACAATCAGTAAGTGATATTGGCGGATCTCTTACTCTATGAAGGCCATTGACTTCATTTGGAAATAGACATGGAAATGCCATTTCTTCTGCACTATTATCTTCATAGAAATTTATTGGCTGGCCACTTACTCAAGGAAGCTGATGCACTTGATTATTATATGACCCATTTGGAATGAAGTCAATGGTTTCTAAATTTGGAAGTGTATGATCCGTTCTGACTACTGAACATTTGAATTGGGGAGGATCAATGCTAGTACTATTCTCAGGTTCATTATTACTGTCATAACAATCATTGATAACAGATTCATCAATATTCACATCACTATATAAAGTATTATTATCTTTTAGCCACCGAAGAGCATCAACAACCAATGGCTTCCTCACCACAAATAGGGTTCTAGTACTAGTAGATGTTCTTGATTGTGTAGTGTTAGCACAAGCACTGTTTGTACTGGTACTAGCTCTATCACTCTCAGGCCTACTACTAGTACTGGCTGTTTGATCACCAGGTGGAACAGAGACTGTAGCATTTGTGCCCTGTGGTGGCTTAACTAACACAACTCCGTCACTATTTAGTGGCCTAGAAAAAGAATTAAATACTTCAGACACATTTGCAGGAAAATTAATGGTCTGGCAGCCAAAGCTCATTGACCCAATGGCAACACTATTAGCTTCACAAAGGCTTGCTGCACTCTTGAAATTACTCTCTGTTTCATTGTGATCAAACGGAACAGTTCTGGTGGGATTTCATCTGTATGTCTATTTTATATTGTAGCAAATAGAGGTATTTTCCCTTTCTTTATAAAAGCCATACATCTACCACAAACATGCACACTACCATTTACTACTTTATTAGGCCATAAGGCTGATAATTGTGTATAATTAATACATGCATGATAATGCTGTTGCAATACATCATGTACTTTACTCACATCAGCCAATGATACACCTTTTGGGTAGCACAGACGCTCACATGCACAGCATTTGCTGGTCAGAGATAGTCGTATTCCTTTTTGAAATTTTTCGGTCTTTTTGTGACAGTTGGTGCAGACGTATGCTTTCAGGAGAGGGAGCTGGGCATGTCTGGTTAGCTGATAGTTGTTTGGCATACTGTATCATTCTTTCATTTCTTTGAGCTCTTTGCTCTTCAGTTTCTGAGTCTCTCCTTTCACGATCTCTTTGACGAAGATCTAAAAGACGTACTTCTCGTTCTAACTTAGATTCATTTGTCTGCCTTTGTTGTGATCTTCAATTTACGTCACTGAGACGTACCTCTCTCTGAGCTTCTAACTCATTGGCACATTGTTGCTGAGATCTCAGCCTCTGGTCATCAACAAGTGCTTCTCCTTGAGCTTCAGACATATTGGGACATTGCTGCTGAGATCTCTAAATCAGGTCATCATGACACACTTCTTATTGAGTTTCAAACTCATTGGCACATCTTTGCTGAGATCTCTGCCTCTGGTCATCACGACGTACTTCTCTCTGAGTTTCAGACTCAATGGCACATCGTTGCTGGGATCCATGCCTCTGGTCATCAAGGTGTGCTTCTTTTTGAGCTTCTGACTCATTGGCACATCTTTGCTGAGATCGTAATCTTTATTATTAAGCGAGATTCTCTTTGAGATGGGGATTCATTTTCTATGGATCTCTTCATTCTTGCAAATTCCCTCATCTGTCTCAACATTCTTCCTTTTTCTACCATGGATTTTTTTTATCTCTATTGCCTTTTCTTTTCTTTATAATACTCGGTACGTCTCTTTTTATTAGTATTGCAAACATCTTGTAATGGTACATGGTGCTTAAGGCCCCAGAATCAGTCACTCGCCTTTTTTTGCATAGCGATACTGTTGTAGTGTGTGCATTTTGTTGTTTAGTGGACTCCAGCATCCACTGGTGTAATACTCTCTTCTTTGTTACTCTTTGTACAGAAGTTTCCTTCTTCCAAAAGCATTGTAACTGCATCTTACAATTCTTTGTTGCTTAGTTATGGATTTTCAATTAAGGCGTGGCTTGTTTTGATTGGTCAGTATTTTAATTATTATTAAATGTAAACCTATTAATTAATGAATTCTTGACACATTAATTATTATTGGATAATTGGCTCCTAAATTATTAATGACAACAGCTGCATTCACTGATTTCATATTATATATTTCAGTGAGTATACTGAATAAAAGTTACATTGGACTCAGACATTGAAGAATAAAACCTAGCTCTACTTTATGATGTAAATGTTTGTATGATAAAGTTACAATGGTGAGAAAGGAAGTTAGTTATTTTACCTCTTGTGTTTCACAGCTTTCTTTAGTTGTTTAATAGCTCCTTTAAATGTGACTGAAGTCAACTCTAATGTGTTATTTGCTGCTCCTGAATCCCAAAATGCTGTCATGACTGTTCAAATTCGCCATCGGGTGGTTGCTATGGCCCATTAAAATTGTTACTTCTGCAATACAATGTGTATAGAAGAAATGTAAGTGTGGACATGCAAATAAATAAATAAATATAGATATATATAGATAGCGCGACGGTTAAAACAATCTTAGGAACGACCTGGGGGCTACATACCCAGGTAGTTAAAAATTATTGTAATGTATTGACTAAATTAGAGTTTTAAATGAGGTCATGATGTCTCTCAACCAGCGCAAGTATGCATAAAAGCGATACTTGCAAGGAATTTCCAGTCCATATACAGCTACTGTGTTGCCAGTGACTTCAATGACGGCATTGTTACCATCTCTTGCCAGAAATATAGAAAAAAAGGACAGACAAATTAGCACAAACATGACCAACAACATGAGAGTCCTTCATCATAGCAACCGCATTGCAGTCCACTACGTTGGTTTGCTCCATTTGCAGAATCAAAACTTCTACACTGAAGGGCTGCCATACATTTTGATGCACAGAATGGCCTCTGATGAAGGAAGGTATCTCAATCGAGTTACTACTACTACTTTCAGTCACATATAGACTAGCCATTCGATAATAATGATAGTGATAGTAATAATATTAACTATAAGTTAAACACCTCGGTCTCGGTTGATATGGGATTTATTATGCTGCATTGTAGTCCACTATGTGGGTTTGCTCCATTTGCAGAATCAAAATTTCTCCAATGAAGGGCTGCCATATATTTTGACATGGAATGGCCTCTGATGAAGGAGCGTATCTCAATTGAGTTACTACTACTTTTTCTAGTGACATATAGACTAACCATTTGATAATAATGATAATGATAGTAATAATAATATTAACTATAGGTTAAACACCTCCGTCTTGGTTGATACGCAATTTATTCTACCAAGGGATGCTGTGCCTCGGTAAAATAAACCTGTGGCAACCAAGATTAAGAACTGAATTCTACTATGCCATTATCTATAGCTAAAGACACTTTTCATCACTAGCAAAGGTTTATAAGACCAAAGGGATACTTTTTACTGTTTCCTGACTCTTCTAATGAAAACAAGCAGCCGTATTTTTTTCACACGCACTCCATGTGTGTAAGTAGTACAAACAAGCCCAAAACACCTCTTTCGAAACAAGCACATGGCTAAACAGAACATAGATTCTACATTGGTCTCTATTGTTGTCTAGCTTTTTCCTATGTGAAAAGTTTGCTTACTCTAGCAAGAAGTACCACAAGACACATAGCTACTATGCTTTGAGTTAAATAATAAGGAAAAACCGGTTCTTGGAGTTTTATCAGTTGTTATTGGATGTCCACGAGGTAGTATAAGTGATTTTTCTTACCTCCAATGTGGCAATCTGATGGGTCATTTGCAATAACTTATGGTGCACTAACAAAACATTAAAAATTTATTAAAAAAAAAAACAAGATGAAGTAGGATTCCGAATGACCAATGACAATACAAAATGAAAATCCTACTCTTGACGCAAATTCTACTCTACATTGTACTTTTAATGTTATTATGTAAGAATTACAGATCACTTCGCAATGTAGAGTAGAATTTGCGTCTTCAGTAGGATTTTCAAAACTTATACTATTTAATTACTCTTAATTTGTACTAGATTTATTAAAACTTAATGAATGTTTTGAGACAGAGAATGTTTTGCCTTTTTACACAGAGAAGCTTTAGTACCGGTATATCTGCAATGCTGCAGCAATGTAAAAAGTGGCTGCAATAGAGGAGTATCTCAATCAAGCCATGCTCAACCAGCACACAGTAATGATGGCACATGGCCTTAAGTTGTGAAGAAAGCTGTAGTAGCTCCCACCTTTTAAACAGTTTAGCATACATTTGTATAACTGCTCCTCAAATTTCCTTATCTCCACCAACTATTAACTCTTTGATTCTCCCCACTGTCCAGAATCCTCTTGAAGAATTCTCATCGTTCATAATGACAATATCATCAATCTTAACTTCTCTGGAGTGGATACTTTGTCTTTGCTTATTATATCTCTCACGACGGTTAAGTATGTACTCTAATTTCCATCTGACCAAAATTTATCCAGAGTTAAGTATAAGTGTTATAACCTTTTATTGAAAATAATCAATGAGCTTTCAGGAGCATATTCTTCCGTAACATGACGGTAATGCTACTATTCCAGCAAATTAGATAATTGTCGTCCAACTAATAAAATAATGAAAGGGAGTCAGTGGTTCCTCTAAATATGAAGATGATATGTAAGAGAGAGGGCAAGAATTAAGTATATCTATCACTGCTGTAAGTAGTTCATCATATGTAAATGTAGCACGACCAATAGTTTTGCGGAGACACTTCTTAGTTAGCCAAATCATTCTCTCAAATATCTTTCCCCACCACGGAGTCTTCTCAATACTAAACGACCATTCTATCTTTATTTTAGTTAAGTACTCAGAGACGGAATCATCAGTCACAATTTTCTGTAATACTTGAGCTGCTGCCTTAAATGTTCTTCCGTTATCAGATATCATATGGAGTCAGTCCTCTCCTAGAAATAAAAGCTTCAGAGATCTAAGAAAAGAAGCAGTAGATAAATCAGACACTACATCAATTGCACACAGCCCTTGTTTACAAGCAAATCCAAACTTCTTGTTCAGAATGGGCTCGCGCAGGGTAATCAGGTTTCACATACAAGGCACTGGCATTATCCACCCCTGAATAACTAAATGGAGAATGCTCTGTTACCCTGAATGAAGGGAGAGGCAGAGAAGGAGGAGCTTTATAAGCTAAACCTCCACACCTTCGACATAAATTGCAGCTAGAAATCATAGTCCTTACTGACAATCTAGCCTTTACTACCCAATACTTTGGTCTCAGCTCAGTCAAGGTTCCCTTGACTCCAAGATGAAAGATTCTAGCAAGAGCTGCTTTAATAGTAGAGGCATAAGGGTGCTCACTAGGCTGTACTATTGGCTGTTTGGTGGCATAGGAGAAATCAGAATAACTGATTCTTCCACAACACCTCCACATACCTTATCATCACAGAACAAATCCAGCTGTTTCTTTATGGATTGGAAATCCTTTCTTACTTACAGCGCATTTGTCAATTCTAACAGCCAAAGTTGTTTAGCCTTAATCAAGGCATGTGACATAGTACTTCCATGAACTACTCTTTTTGATAGTTTATAAACAAAAGGTATCAGAAATGATGTAACTTTCAATAATTTAGTTAGTCCAATATCTGTAATTATTGATATTCATTATAGTGGCAATATTTGATTATTCAATTATAAGTAAGCCACAATCATTTTGTTGTAGTAATTTTAACTCTGATTTACAATCTGAGGGAATGTCTGGAGGTATCAAGGTATGATGTTCTATTTTATAACTGTACCAAGGTGGTCCATTCCACGATAATGAACATTCCCTTAAATCAGCAGGTGATATACCTCTGGATGGCAGATCTGCTGGGTTGTAATTGCCTGGGCATTGTCTCCAGCAGCTAATTGGAACTAGACTTCTTATTTGAGTGACATGGTTATGGACAAAGGGTTTCTAGTCTTTATCAATACCTTTGATCCAGAAAAGAGCTACCTGAGTGTCTGTATATCAGACTGGCCTTCAAGAGACAATTTCATACCCAGGCTACTAGTTATGGGCTGCAATAAGTCTAGAAACAAAGAGAGCTCCCAATAATTCTAACCGGGGCATAGTCTGGGCCTGTATTGGTGCTACTCTAGTCTTAAAAGCAAGTAATCTGGTGATAGCCATTTCACGAATTCTCATTCTTAAATACACTACTGCACCATATGCTACAGATGATGCATCACAAAATCGCACTAGTTGAAAACTCTCTACATCATCTAACGACTGAGTGTAGCCCGTGGAATTCTAATAGGCTGGCAACTTCCAAACTCCTTTACAAGCAATTGCTACCTCTCCAACTACTGACCAGGAAGAGTTTCACGTCACTGTACCTTTGCATGACAAAGTGCTTGACACAGGACTTTAAATTTAATAACAGGTGCAGTGAGCCCGAGTGGGTTGTAAAACCAGCCAGCAAAGCTAACAATGTGCCTCTTCGATGGCTCTGACTCAAATTCCTGGTCAAAAATATTACAAATATCCAAAAGAATATCATCCAAAAGAACATTCCACAAAACCCCCAAAATCTTCTATTCTCCGTCAGAGTTCTTCTGACAGTTCTGAAGTATGCTTTGGGCATATGTCTTCTCATTATCAAATATGCTAGGATCTTTTCTAGTACATCAATTTTCCTTTGTAAGACCTCACTATTCAAAAAAATTTACATAACTTAAAGCCACCTTTCTTCATCAAAGCCTTAGCATCAGACTAAATTAAATTCTTCTGTTTTGGCTCCAGTAACAAAATTGTGTATATAAAAGGATCTAAGAAGCTTATTGACTAGTTTTCCACGAGATTCAATGAGACTTTCTAAATGAAATTTGATTGTAGCCCTGAAAAAAAAGGGGCTAGAGGTCACACTGAAAACTACAGTGTGAATCTTAAAACTATAGAAAAGGAGGGTCCTTCTACAAATCATCTATCCAAAAAAATCATAAAACATTCCCTTTCCCTTTTATCAATTGTTATCATTAAAAATGCCTTTTCTACATCAGTAGCTGAAGCTACATTATGCACACAGAACCTCAATAAGATTTCCATTATCTTATGATTAAATTCGGGTCCCGTTTTTAGAGAAGCATTAAGAAAATGACCATTCTCACTAGCTTACGCACATATACTATACGCACGTTGGATGTTTCCCTATCCTTCCTGATGACAGCATGATGAGGTAAGTAGTGCACTCGTGTAAGAGATCCACATGTGCCCCCCTGGCTCAAGCCAACTACAAGAATATTTTAAGGTCATAAAACCAACCAACTCACCAGAAATGGTCGGGCACTTTTATATCATTTTCAAAATCATGTGACACAAACAAGTTAAAACTAGTTATACATATGACGCACATGATAACCACATGACATAGAGTGTTCCTAGTTAGATGGCAACCTGGGCAAGCCTGAGCCAGCCCGAGCTGTCATCCCTCACTAAACCACAGTTGCACAAATTGGTCTAAGGTCAAATCACAATACATTATTAATACACAATACATACACCACTATTAATCAATAATACACATACAACTAATAATTCAAATGATAATGATACACATATACAACCAATAAGTAGTAACACATACCTATATAATAAAGAATAATAATCAATAGTTTTTAATCTATCACATCTCTTCCCCCTTTTCCGGCTACAAATTGTCATTTGTAGCATTATGAAAGCTTCGAGATAACGCATCAGCATTACCATTGATCCTTCCTGGGCGATACTGTGTTTGATACTGGTATGGCTGCATGAGCTAGCTCCATCGAGTGAGTCTAGCATTATTCTCCTTTACTCTGTCCAACCATTCCAATGCCCTGTGATCAGTCTGTATTGTTAACGGCTGGCCCAGTAGATATACTCTAAAGGCTTGGATACTGAGTTTGATGGTCAAGCACTCCTTCTCAATAGTGGAATACTTCTCCTCATGTGGTAGGAGTTTTCTACTAAAATAGCCAATAGGATGGTCTTCACCTTCATCATCAGCCTGACTCAGCACAGCACCAACTCCTCTCACAGATAAATCAGTTTGGAGGATGAATTCCTTCTCATAGTCAGAAGCATACAGTACAGGGGCTGAACACAGCAATTCCTTCAGTT
>NW_003546271.1:144711-150176 GCF_000090795.2 Amphimedon queenslandica | reverse complement strand
AGCACCAGCTGATCAATGGTGGTCTCACCACCTTGGCGGGGAGGTATCCAGCATCTAAAAATCAGACCATCTTTCTTAAAGTAACCATCCTCCACACCGTCAGACCTCCCTTCACAGACAGCTCGTATTTTTTCCAGCATTACATCTGTAGACAGTGACTGAAGTAGCACCTCTCTACTGACAGGAACCTCCATCTTCTTCGGCTTCTGATCCTTTGCTCTCTCTAGTCCATGACTGTTTCGCTGTGCTCTCTTCTGACTCCTAGTATTCGGAGTCCTTACTGGTTTGCTTAAGAGGTCCTCTGAAAATGGAAATTCGCTTTCCTACGGTGGCCCAGAAGTATAATCTGTTGACAGACACGGTTCATCTCCCATGCAACAGCTCCGGTAACGCCCGTCAGCGGCTCCAGAGACACCCGTTAACGAGTGAAATGGGTCTTTCTCAATTATTAACCTTGAAAATGGCGTCGACCAATGTTTCTACTGGTGGGTCTAAGAAGATTAATGGTTAGGTGGTTATTGTTGTGAAGTTATTCTTCTATATTTTTTTAGAGTTAATAAGAACCTATTTTGACTCTGGCAGAAGCTACAAACTGATACAGAAGCAGCTTGATGAAGTTTATGGTATTAAAAGGAGGTGTCTGTCCTTTTAAGCCGTATGTGTGCCTGTGTACAATTGAAATATTTCTTGTATAGTTTAATTTGGTTAAAATTGCAAATAAACAATCTTGGTTTAGCAAGACGCAAATTTTATACTGATATAGATACAGTGAAAGCTGTCATTGGTAGAGAGATACACTCTTTATCTCAGTTATTAGGTTACAGAGCCATGTGGAGGCACATTAGCCGAAAATACAATATTCATGTGAAAAGGTACTATAATTATACATATATATTTATATATTTGATGGTTTGTTTTACATCAACTGTAATGAAAGTTTTGCAGGAGTTAGGCCCTGAAGGTGTGGCTCTACGTAAACCTAAGAGTTTGATAAGAAGGCAGTACTATTCAAAGGTGATAAAATAAGTTGATGGCAACGATGTTGTTTTGTCACTTTGTTTTTAGGGTCCCAATTTTGCATGGCACTTAGATAACTATGATTAGGTAGCTCATTATGGATTAGACATACATGGTTGTATTGATGGGTTAGTTGGTTACTTTTTATGGTTTTTAGAGTTCTTCAATTTAATGGCAGGTATTCACGAAAGCTGTTATGGTTTAAACTGACTCCTACAAACCATGATCCGAAAGTAATATCAAGATTTTATTTAAAGGCTGTTGAGGAATTTGGTGGTAAAGATGTTCAGTATAGATTATCATAAACTTATATTACATATGTAGGTGTGCCTAAGTTTATACGATCAGATTATGGTACAGAGAATTGCACATTAGCATCTATTCACATCGCTTTCCATATGTCTGGTCTGCGTGAGTCATCGTACATATATGGACCATCTAAAAGAAATGTTGTGAGGGTCGTATCTTATTTACTATTGTTTTCTTTTCATAATACTAGAGAATTGAAGGTTGGTGGTCTCAATTTTGGAGATTTAAGACAACCTGGTTGATCAATCTGTTCAAGGTATAATACTTTTCTTATAGCATATCAAAAAATGTTGACTTCTCAATCTTTAGGACCTTAAAGAATCCAATTACTTCGATGGATCTCAAAGCACAAGTAATTCATTCATGAATTGTACTGAGATTTACAATTCGTAGATATTGTGTGGCATACTGCATGGGTTATGTGATTTAAAAGGAATTAGAGGAATTTAGAATAGAATGGAATACTTATCCCATACGTTCCAACTCAAAACCTTACTTTCATCTGGCATTCCCAACAATATGTATGAGATGCCAAATAGCTATGGTTAGAAATAATTTTTTGTACCAATGCAATTTTAGATTATAAATATTGTATGTAGGAGTGAGTGACTTCCTGCATTCAGTTCATAACATATCAATCTGGATTTATGCTATGGAGAAGGAAAGTAAAGCTATTCCAAGGTTTTATTCACATATATTTGAGATATGAGCTAACCAATTACTAAGAGATATTGGGATTAATAAAAGTGACATAACTGCTGAAAACTGTGTATCTATTAACAAGTATTTGATCAACAATGTTTGATGATTAAATGTGTCAGTTGAAGAGTTTGTTAAGTGGTACTTAGTTAACATTACTAATTGTAAATGGACTGGATTCCAACATTTTTAATACCTATATACATTGATAAATACTAATTACCACATTTATGTTAGCTTACTTTATTAGCAGGACGCTTTGTGTACCTTGAGAGACAGCTATTAATGATGAATCGTAGTCTCTCACAATCCTGATCACTTATCGATTCAGGTACTCTTGTTTTAGCAATTTCTTTAAATTTAGCTATGTTACATCTTTCATCTTCTGTGTGGCATAACTAATGTTAAACTCATAATTGCTAGGAAAAGTAAATGAGAATATCTCACTAGTTCATGATCTTCTCTTTTATTACAGTATGGTTTCAAGCCTGTGTACACCTACAGTGTCAGCTTTTATTTTGTTCATTATAATGACAATAATACAATAATGGACACTACTAACCACACCACAGCTATAGACGTCAGACAATGTTGATATTTTTCCAGAAATTATCTCTGGGGGAAAATATCTTTCCGTCCTTGCCATTAATGGAGCAGTAATCTGTGAACGTCCTAATTCTTGTTGCGGTAGCTCTAAGGAAAAACCAAAATCTCCAACAATAGCCCTGAAATCCTTGTTTAGTAAAATATTACTACTACAAACAGTTATTATAAATATACTCAATTGCTAGTACAGTACTCACGATTTAATATCTTGATGAATAAGGCATCCAGCATGAAGGTATGCAATACCTCTAAAAACATCTTTGAAAATTGAAATCCTAAGCAGCTAACCTAATTTAGAAGACTGGGACTATTAAGACAAGAATAATCGAAAATTTCTGAAATGAACTGACTCAATGAATCCAGGAATATAGAGAGCCATATTCGATATATGAGTAAACAATAGCTTGAATTTGGGGAGAGAAACAGTAACCCATTATGTCTAAAATATTGGGATGCCAAAATCTAAAATTCATTATAAAAAAATTAATATAATTATTTTATTTGTTCCAAACTTCATAAGTGCTTTTAGCTCAGTTGTAATTTGCATTGAGGCTAAACCTCCTTTACCAAGTACATCTTACCCTTCCTATTCGAAATTAACAAACCATTGTGCTGCATGTCATAATCATAATAAGTTAACTTTTGTGAGAATTTTTACTGCTGCCTTTGTTCCAATAGAGCGCAAATTATTGGCTAAATAGACATTGCCATAGCCACCCTTTCCAAGCTCATTTGAATTATCCAAATGGTTTGTTGCAGTAACTATCTCCTCCATAGTGGATTCAATAGAATCAACTATAAAAACTTACATGATTATATTAATTTTAAAGATATGTACCTTTTGGAGCAGGAATAGACAGTATTTCCATATTAGGGGCAGAAGATGAGGCAGACTGTATAGGAGGAGGAAGAGGAGGGGGAAGAGAATCATTGTCATGGTCATACTGCATGTCTACATTGGAAAAAATAACAAAATAATACTAATTGGAAGATGCCTAAAATTACCAATGCTTGGTTGATAGGTTACATCAAAATGAGCACTTCCTGCTTTTTTCCCATCAATATAGACACAGCATTTGTACAGCATGGGTTTAGACACAAATTACTGGAGTAGATGGTAACTCCATGTCACAATAACCGACACAATTCCACTTATAGGTACAATCTGGATGACATCTGGCTAATGCAACAAGAGGAATTGGCTCTGTGGATGTTATAACAGGTTCTTTAAAACTAGTAAAACAAATAATGGACGTACCTAAACAATATCATTAAAGACATTAATAACATCTAGCTATCAAACCATTAAAGTTGCAAGGCTTTAGAGTACCAGAAGCAGTAGGCCGTAAAATTGCTTTTTTCGAGCCTTATAAAAGTAAAAAATCATTAAATCCAATATAAACTTTACATGCATCTCACCATTACTTTGTATTAAGCTAATAGATGCAACTTCATAAAAAAACCTTCTGGTTGAAATATACCATGCTTATTCATTGCATTTTCTAGACCATTTTCATTCTTCCAAACCTTGTGCATATAGTAAAACAAACATACAGTCATTGGTATCATACCTTTGGTTGTTTTAGGTCTTGGTTCAATGTCAACAACTCCAACTCCCAGAATAATCTTAATTGGTGATGCATGTCTCTTTAGTAAATACGCCCCAAGACTCCAGTCATCATCTTTAAATTTTTGATTAGGAATAATAGACCCCCTTCCATTAAAAAGCCTCATATTTGATGTAGTAGACACCTCTTCACCAATAGCGTTACATACTTTCAAAATCACTAATTCATATGAATCTGTTTTCTTCATATCAACACTGTACTTTTCTGAAGATTTCACAAAGCCTTTCATTCCTTGTTCCATCAAACAACGACTAACCTGTGTGGCTTATATTCTTTATACAGAAAAAAATAGCTAGTATTACCTCAACATTGTTCTTTGTCACTCCTACAGTGTGCTTCTGTTTCACTTCATTCTGCTTCATTTTCTTTCGTAATTCCTTGCCACGATTTATCAAACCTTCCACCCCTTCGAGCTCTAGTGCTTTTCACATAAAAACTCTGATAAATTTATTAAAGATGACACAATCCCTTTCCTATTAGAGCTAGAAGTGTTGGAGTTTGTCTCTTCAATCTCATCCTCCATTTTTGCCATGTGAAAACTTGGTTAATGGGTGGAGTCTGTCATTTTAATTTAATTAGCTAGCCCGTTAACTGGCGTCTCCAGGGCCGTTGACGGGCGTTACCGGAGCCGTTGCGTGGGAGATGAATTGTGTCCGTCAACGGATTATACTGCTGTGCCACCATACTTTCCAAAACTGCATCCTCCTCAGCACTAGCTTCCCCATTCCCACCACTTACGGGTGGGGAAGTCAGCTCTGGTGGTTTTGGCACCCCCACCAGACATAGCATCTTTCTCATCTCTATCCAACTCATCTCTCTTCTCCTGCCTTGCTCGACTTCTTGTTGTTACAACTAGAGCCTCTTCTACCCCATGTGAATGCATCACACCATGCTCACCATGTAACAGTTTCCCCAAGTCAAGAACATCCACTCCTAATAGTACTGACACAGGAAGACAATCAGCCACTGCCGCTGTCACCACCATCCTGTCACCTCCAAGCTTCATCTCCATTTTAGCTAGGGGGTAGAGCACGGAATCACACCATGAGCACACCTCACTACCACTGCTTTTCCTAGTAGTTTGTCTTCTGGTACCAAGTCACGTCGCACCATAGTCCTAGTAAACCCAGTGTCCAGCACTATGTCCTTCACTCTAGTCCTCTCTAGAGGACCAGAACGTCTAGACCTTCGTTTCGGGATTCCTCC
>NW_003546271.1:119791-143498 GCF_000090795.2 Amphimedon queenslandica | reverse complement strand
CACAAACAAGTTAAAACTAGTTATACATATGACACAAAAGTGACAACCACATGACATAGAGGGTTCCTAGTTAGATGGCAACCTGGGCAAGCCTGAGCAAGTCCGAGCTGTCATCTCTCACATAAACCACAGTTGCACAAATTAGTCTAAGGTCAAACCACAATACATTATTAATACACAATACATACACCACTAATAGTCAATAATACACATACAACTAATAATTCAAATGATAATGATACAACCAATAAGTAGTAACACATACCTATATAATAAAGAATAATAATCAATAGTTTTTAATCCATCACAACTTGGTTGCCATCCTGATGTGAGGGATCTACTGGTTAGCACAACAATACCCATCTGTTTTTGATGCTGGATGACACTATCATATTCAATCAGCAAATCTCGAGTCTTCCTAAACCGCTTCAAAAGGCTAAGTAATCTTCTCTTACTAAGTGACAAATTATCCCGCACAGAAGCACATGGACCTTTCCAAAGCAAAGACAACTTATAACGACCATCACAAAGTGATGTGTGAACTCAACTGTTCATACACTGCCACTTTGGGATCAATTTTCTCTAGAGATTCCAAATCTCAGTAGGATCTGAGCCTATTATCAATCACTCTATTTGTGGGACCAGTCTCTACCTTAAGTACATGTGTAATGAGAGCAGCTGAAGAGTGATGCATTTTGTCACATAAGGGACCAGACAAAAGTCATCACAATTTAGTATATAATGCTGAGGGACCAGAACTAGCTTGAATAACCTCACCAGAGACAACAGACCAATAGTAATCCAGGTCAATCAATATCTGTGGTTCTCCTTCATCTGGTACGGCAAAGTCTAAGTTACTGAGATGCTCATAATAGCATTTAGGAATATCAATAGATGCTGGGACCACAGATAAGGGGAAGTGCTAAGAATCGTAGGGTTATAGACCCATCCTCCGTTTGTACTAAATGATATTCTTCCTCTCTCTCTGTAGTTAAACCAAAGGCTGCAATGGACATACTCTTCTTGCTTTTGGCCTTAAGTGCCATCTCTTTTTTTAGGTCTTGTGTAACAAAAGATATATGACTGCCACTGTCAAGGATAACTTTGGCTTCCGTACAAAGAGCTGGATTGGAGGGATTAAATGCTGTCACTGGAACTGTTTCTAACAAGACAGTGTCATTCTCTTCTGCTTAAGAAGTGGAGCTCAAAGAGGGGCCTCTGGGTTAAGATTAGACACATTCACTTGAAGATTTAATATCTCTTTTGAGTTTTCACTCTTGACAGCCTTGAGACATACTAGGGTGGAGTTTACTTATGCACTCAGTACACTTAGGTGAGGCTCTGCAGTCTCGTACATGATGCCCATTACATAAACAATTAAAGCAATAACCATGACCCTTCAAAATTTGTTTCCTAGGCTCTACCAAAATGACATTCTTGCGTAAACTAGGCTGATGCTTCTCACTTCAATAACAACATTCAGAATGACCACTATCCTTCATAGTCAAAGTAGTTGCGGTTGCAGATTCTCTCTTAGTTTTAGTATAAACATTCCAGCTCTTGTGAATTATACCTGCTCTCTCACAAGCATTTATTTCTTCCAATAATGCTGCGAGTATGGGGTTGCATTCCCCTTCTTTATCAGACATCTTAAGACTGCTTAAAACTCTGAACTCTTGCGGGAGTTTCCACATTAGTAGGCACTAAGAAGAGCTTCATAAGCACTATGTGCTTTCCTAAGGATGTTAGGCCTCTCACATAAATCTATACTTTGTCATAGATTCTCCTTAAAGTTGAAAGATTCTGATAATCTGTCACAGCCTCCAGATCAGTAAAGGCATCCATATGCCTTGTTATAATCTGTGACTCATCATCAAACCTCTTCTTGAGTATATCTATCACTTATTGATAATTGCTAGATGTTAGCGATAGATCTGCTACAGCCTCCTTCTTGATCCTGTCAATAAGGATCTCATTTAAGTAAACATATTGATATCCAATTGATCCCATCTGTTGTGTATTGCTGACTCAAATGAGTCCCAAAATGTTTTCCATTTCATATAGTCACCATTAAAAGGAGTTAGAGTCAGCTGTGGTAGCTTGATTCTAATAGCGACAGATTCAGATGGTGTGTCTCCAACCATTGGAGAAACACCTCTAGGAACACATGAGGACAGGCCAATGGCCTTGTCTACGTAGAATAGAGTTGACCTCAAAGTATCCCTGACGACTTCTGCACATTCTATATCTGTTTCTGTTTCAGCTTTGTCCTCTAGGAAGGCTAAGATGCCTTCATCGAGGTTCTTGAGTACAGCTACGTTCTCTGCAAGAGCCACCCTCAGTTGCTCCAGGCTGTGTCTGTCTAAGGTACTAGCACCCAAAGCTGTTTCTAACTCAGTAACCTTTCATGTTGCTGTGCCTCTGTGTCCTGATCTGACACTCTTCTTGTGAGCAAGTTCAGCCACCATCTTGCTTCAGACCACGCCCCAAATAACAAAATGTATGTATACACGTGGCAGTGAAGTATCATTAAAAAAAGAAAAAAAACTATTCTGTATGACTGCTACTATCAAACCAACTATTTTAACAGACTGAAAATACCAATTCTGTGTAAGTCAGCTATCAAAAGTAAAGGTTGGTCGGTCTCTGCGCTCAGCAGTATTGAAACTGACATGCACGTCAAAGGTTCCCTATCAATTGGCTTGTACTAAACAATGGAATGCTTCCATCCGGTTCTGTTGGACCAGATGTAGTGGAATCTGTATCAGAGGACAGTATTTTTAAGGCAACACTTGGACACGATCTGCACTTCACTTCGACAACTGTCTAAGTCTTCTCTTCTTCTCAAAATCAATAACAAGTACTAAGCATGAGCAGTACCACACACTATGTATAATAAATAACAATACATTTAATTGACGACATTTATAAATATGATCACTATAGAATATCAGTCAAAGGGGTATGTAACTGTTGTGCTGAAGGGTCAGTGATGAAGGCAATTGATCAGATTAAGTCAGCCTCAGAATATTAGACTGACGGAGAGGTACAGTATATTAATAATGGTACATAATCATTATCATTAATTTGTAGTGGGTCATCAAAAATGCGACACATGATTCAAGTGTTAATGCATACTATACAAGAGTGCCGTGTCTTTCTGGAAGGCACTTGTATTTGTAGTGTATTTTACTTCACTTTGTACATCAATATTTTAGTATCTGCAAGATTGTTGGCTGTATGACACTTTCTAGAAAAGAACACACTTGCACACAGAGAAGAGAGCTGGCTTGTAGTAAGGAAGTATTGCCACTAGTAATGTTAAAAGGTACTGAAAGAAGTATATGAATTGTTTAATCAAGTTTAAAAGCAGGATGGAATATTACAGATGTCGCTCATGACAATTCAATGCCAGTAACATCATATATTGTTGCAGAGTTAAAGCTGAAAAACTCTTCACGCATGGCATTGTAACTAGCTAGTTGTACTTATTTCTTTCTATGTTTATAAGGACTAAAAATGTAGCAAGAGCAATGACATCAATAGCAACTGGAGCAAAGAAAATGGTAGGTATAACTTGGTATCCAGAACTTTCAGAAAGAGTAAGGGAAAATGGAAAACAATTAAATGTACATGCATCATAAGGAAGACTACGAAGACACATCTGTACTACAGTATAAAGAACTGCAATAAGTCTACAAAAAATCTCCGAGACTCAATCACAAACATGTAAATGCAACCTAAAACTCAGTTTGATCAGGCTTGCCTGGTAAAAACTACACTTAAAACTAAAAAAGATTAGTGAAAAGTGGTACATAAAACATGATTTTAAAACCAACTCAAAACTGTGTCCTATTAGTCACTCTTTTCAATCATCTAACATAGGAGTGTATATCCAGTAACACGTAACAGATGTAGCTTGTCTGGTTTGTATTGCAGTGTGTGGGTGTATGAAAGGCACTGTCGTCTTACTACCAGAAATGGCAAATGGATGATGGCTTCTAACTACCCCTGCTGTGGTCTACACTATTATAAACTAGGGGATGCCTTTGATACACCCACGTACTGTAGCACAAGAAACAACTTTGTGAAACCAACCTCAAATAGATGGAATTGCGTCTTATCAGTCACTTTTGTTATCACTATGAAACAAAGAAAGGAAGAAACAAATATTAAGAAGTAGAACAGGAAATAGTATTTATAAAAACAAACCTGAAACAAATAATGTTGCCATCACAAGGCAAAGACACAAATGAAAACGTAATGAAATATTCATAAAACTTGATGAAAACATGAACAGTATTGAAAGTGTATTGTTTTAAAAGCATTCGATGTTTTTTTGTTGTTTAAAAATGTCCTAAAACTCAATTTCATCGGTAACTCCTGGTATTAACTAAACTGGAAACGAAGAAAAGAAGTGGTATTAAGTGGTACATGAAACATGATGTTAAAACCAAACTGGAATGATTAAAACTGAGTATGATCAGTCACTATTGTTATATACTACACTATGAAACTGTAATGTTGGGAATCGGGAATCAGGCCTTCATCTAGGATTTTATACAAGGGGGGGTAGGATTAATAATATTTCAAAGAAGGGGGGTCACTACTATTTTTCTATTGTGCATGCACAAATCAATGTGTGCTCACAACACTCAAGGCCTTCATACACAAGGCAACTTGATGCTAGCAACCAAGCAACATGCTGAGAAAACCATTCAATTTCTGGCAACATCAAAGTAACCACAAATGTTGCTAGCAACAAGTTGCCCCGTGTATGAAGGCCTTTAAACAATGTACTGCTGGGGTGATAATTATATTCATATTGATCACACATATCTACCAGCTGTAGTTGTTAAAATTATACTAGAACTAAGAAGTGAGTCAGTTACAGCCTAAAATGGACATTACATCTTACTTTAAGTCACATTCCAACAAGCCATTTCCTTCCAGTTGTGCCAGATGATAGCAGTAGTAGTGAGGAAGAGCTGGAGATTCCACCAGCTAAGAAGCCATGTGTCAGCAAGACTACTAGCCTACCTTCAAATAGCAAACAGTCTAAATGTCGATCAACCAAAGCTAGTAGCAACAGGAAGTGTCAAAATAAATGGGAAAAGGAATCTACTTGGCTGGAGTACAATGCTGATATTGATGGTGCTTTTTGCAAGATTTGTAGGACATCGGAAAGATCGCTTGAGCGAACAGGGGGAGTCTGGACAACCACACCATTCAGAAACTGGAAAAAAGCTGTTGAAAAGATGAAGGCTCACTCACAGACCAATACACATATAAAGGCCTACCAAGGAACTTTATCAACACAGCACAGTGGATCGGTTGTTCAACAGCTACAAAATGTGGCAGAACAGGATCGTAGAATCAATCAAGTAGCAGTTAAATCATTCTTTCGATGCGCACACTTTCTTGCTCGGCACCGTATTCCTAATACTACTAATTTTGATGGGCTTGTTGATTTGGTAGTATCATGTGGTGGTGAACACTTGAGAAATTTTCTGGATCAGACCGGAAGAAATGCTGTATATACTTCACATGTAGCTGTGGTAGAGTTTATGGAATCTCTAGGAAGATGGGTTGAGGAATCGATACTGAAGCGTCTTAACAAGGCTCAATATTTTAGTTTCATGGCTGACGAATGTACAGATATTGCCACTATTGACGAGATGGCAGTATTTGTCGTTGGGAAGATGGTGTACCAGTAGAACATTTTTTGGAAGTACTTCATTTGAATCAAGGAAACGCCGAGAGCATTTATTTAGCTTTAATAGAATGTTTAAATGAAAAGAATCTTCAAGTTAGTAAAATCATAGGAATGGGTTTTGATGGAGCCAGCACATTTGCTGGGAAACGGACTGGAGTGCAGACTAGAATCAAAAAGTTGGCACCTCATGCTTTGTTTTTGCATTGCCATTGCCATTTGCTACAACTAGCTTGTGTCAAGGCTGCAAATTTTACTAATGGAATCAAACACGTGTATGTGACATTAACATCTCTATGGAAGTTCATTCATTTCTCTCCAAAGAGAGTCGAGTCTCTAAAATTGGTCCACTAAGTGCTTAATCTTCCAGAACTAAAGGTCATCAAACCCTCTGACACAAGATGGTTGGCACACGACAGATCAGTTCAAGCTGTCAAAGCAAGCTACCTAGCTATTGTCTGTGCACTCAATAGCATTTATGAGGATAGTCATGAACCTGAAGCACGGGGTCTTAGTAAAGCTTTTAGCATGAAGTCAACAGTTGCAGCTATTCACATGCTGAATTATGTTCTTCCTCAGGTGGCTAAATTGAGCAGGACTCTTCAGACTGAGAATCTAGATTTGTCTGTGATAGCCTGTATGGTTGATACTACTCTACATACATTAGATGATGCTATTCAGCTAGCAGCTAATTATATTCTCGAGCTGCTAGACAAGCCTAATTCTTTTAATGAACTGGGAATCACAATAACATCAGAAGATATTGCTGACTTTCAAGATTGAACAGTAAAGCCATTTGTGAAATGTTTAAAGGAAAATATTTCAAGTCGTTTTGCTTTATCGAGTGCAATTGTGTCAGCATTAAGTATTTTTGATCCTAAGACAGCAAAAAAAGTAACATCTTCTGAGATATCAAAGTATGGAGAGCAGCAAATCTGAACAATTTTAGAGCACTATGGGGCACCAAAGCAAGCTGAGACACTTCTTGGCGAATCAATAACTAGAGAGGCTATTATCACCCCTGTTATTGTCACAGAGTGGAAAACATATCGTCAGCTACTGTTAAAGAAACCTGAAGATAGTATGAAGACTCAACTAAAAGAACTCGTTAATGACATGATGAAGACAATTTTTCCTAACCTAAGTACAATAGCTTAAATCTGCCTAACTATACCAGTTAAAACAGCGTCAGTGGAAAGGAGCTTCTCACAGATAAAAGTCATTAAAACTCGGTTACGAAGCAGCCTCAGTGACAAAAGTCTATCTCATCTAATGAAAATAGCTATAGAGACCCCTAATCAACTTAATGATGACCAGCTAGAGGAAATCGACATTTGGAACAGAAAAAACAGAAGGATAATAGTTTAACTAATGTTGTTTATTTTTAATGAAATTTTTCATGTTAATAGTCAATCAAGGGGGGGCACTCACCCACCAAAGGGGGGGCGAGCGCCCCCCCTAAATGAAGCCCTGGGAATGGAATTGTATAGCAATCAAGAAGAAAACAAATTAGTGATCGAAGAACACGCATATCTCAGCAATGTGAGAATGGCAAACTGGCTAGGTTCAAACAGTGAGAATGGAAACAATAAAGTAGAAGGAAGAAGAAATATATGAAGAAACAATTAAACAACAAATGCAGTAAAAGCATGCACATATATACTAAAAATCATAGTACTGATATCATATTGACAGTCTGCCTCTTTCTCTATCTGAGAATAGTTCTTTTCTGCACTGGACAGGGTGCGGGAGGCAAAAGCAATTGGTCGTTCTGAACTATCTGCCATCCAGTGGCACAGCACTGCTCCTATTCCATATGGAGAGGCATCATTTCACAGAGTGAGAGGTTTAGTGTCATCATAATAGACCAGGAGAAAATTAGAATGTAGAAGTGATTGGACTATCTTTAACGATTCTGCTTGAGATTGGCCTGATTTCCAATTAATATTTTTGTGGAGAAGTGAATGTAGAGGTGCTAACGTGGTAGCTATGTCTGGAAGGAACTTGTGATAGTAATTAAGTAAGCCTAGAAATGATTTAAGCTCAAAGACATTGAATGGAGCTGGAGCCTCTTTAATGGCTCTTATTTTTGCTTCAGCTGGGTGAAAGCATCAATGACATGTCCCAGATATTGGACAGATGGAGCCACGAAAGTACAGTTCGACTGCTTAAGTGTAAGACCCAATAGCTCCAAACATTTCAACACAAAATCTAGGTTTCGTAAGTGCTCAGAATCTGTCTTTCCAGACAGGAGGATGTCGTTTAAGTAGACTCATACCTAAGTAGTATCTTTGAGGAGGTTTTCCATTATCCTCTGAAAAATGGAAGGAGCTGTAGAGATGCCAAAAGGGAGGCGATTATATTCTGACTCTTCGTCTACAGGAACTTGTAAATAGGCATGTTTCAAGTCCAATTTGGAAAATAACTTGCCTCCAGAAAGTGCAGTGAACAGACCATCGACTCTCTGGAGAGGATAAGGATTGGAAGCACGGCTGGATTGATTGTTACATTATAGTCACCGCCAAGACAAATGGATCCGTCTTCTTTGACTATCGGTACCACCAATGCTGCCAACTTGGAATGCTTGACTGGGGTGATGACCTCCAGCTCTTCCAGCCGTCGCAACTCCTGAGCCACTTTATCCCTAAGACAATGCGGAACTGTTCGTGAACAATAGAAATGAGGTCGAGCTTGAGAATCAACATAGAGCTTTGCCCCAAGAACCTTCAATTTCCCAATCTTTGGACAAAAAACTTCTTTATGTTTCTGCATTACATCCTCTATGGAAGAAAAAACGTTAACAACTTTAAGTGAGACCAGTCCAGCTTGATCTTTTCCAGCCTGTTTTGTCCTACCAGACTGGGTCCTAGGCCAGGGATGACTAGCATGGGAACTGTAACTTGTTGAGAATTGTATCGTACAGTGACATCTATTGTACCAATTGGACGGATCTTTTTCATTGTAAAAGTGGACAAAACAACATTAAGTTGTGTTAAGGGGTAATGCATGAGACATGTTTGTGTATGTCTGTTCACTAATGAGAGATAGGGAGGCTCCTGTGTCCATTTCCATTCAAAGGTCTGAACCATTCACTTCCGTTATGAGTACAATAGGTTGGACATTACCAGGTAGAGTGAACAAAGAATAGCCTTGGGAGTCCTCTGGAACAGTAGCTGAATGATGAAGATTTGGTTTGTGATCCAATGAATGGGCATTGTATTTTAATGGGGTCTTATTAACAGATCTGGATGGTTTCTGGTGAGACTGGTTGTTGGATCTTTCTTAGAGCTACAACAGACCTTTGCTAGATGACCTTTGTTACCACAGCTGCGACAGTTGACATCTTTAAAATGACAATGGGTAGCATAGTGCCTACCACCGCATTTGTAGCATTCGATTTCTTTCGGCGTCTTGTGTTGCTCTCTTTGATGTTTCTTTTGGTTCACTGGAGCTTGAGAGCTGCTTGGACATATCTTGTGCATTTTGTGATGCCAGTTCCATGGTCTGTGCTGTCTTGATTGCTACTTCATAAGTCAGCCTGTCTTGCTCCTGTAGCAAGAGGATTTGTATTCTAGAATTGTTAATGCCACAGACAAGTTACACAAATCATGTCATTTAAGGAGTATCCAAACTCACAATGCTCCCCAATGTCATGAAGTGCTACCACATTGTCAGCTACTGACTCCTGCTGATGTCTGACTCTTGTGTGAAAAGTATATCTCTGCACAATGCTAGAGTGTTTGGGACTGTAATGCTCCCCCAGTTTGGTGTTTACTTCATCAAATGAGGCATTGAGTGGGGTTTGTTGTTGAAGTAGTCCCCTTAGGAGTTGATAAGTAGGTGCCCCACACACAGTAAGCAACACTGCTTTCATTTTGTCCTCTTCTGTGATGCCATTTGCTAGAAAGTAGAACTGTAAGCGTTCCATGTATATAGTCCAGGTTTCTTTTGCTGGATCGAATGCAGACATCTTCCCATGAGTTGCCATAACCGTTTACCTCGTCGCTAGTGTAATGTTGGGAACCGGGAATGGAATTGTATAGCAACCAAGTAGAACACAAATGAGCGATGTCAGAATGGCAAACTCGCTAGGTTCAAAGAGGACTTAAAATGAGAATGAAAATAATATAGAAGGAAGAAGAAATGAATGAACATACAAATGAACACATACAGTCAAAGCATGCAGTTATAAACTAAAAATCATAATACATCATATGTCATATTGACAGTCTGCATAATTATAAATCGAAATAATAATGGCCACAATAAGAATAACACAAGTAACAATAACAATAATAATAACAATGATAATAATTATAGTAACAACAATAATAACAACAACGAGTACATAGCAATAATAATAATAACAGAATATTGTAGTTACGTGTACATGTACATAAATGCATAAATGTCAAAGCACCATTATCACAGAAACTGCAACTAGAAGAAAGACTGAAATGTAAATAGAACAGAAAATACTTCATAAAAAACACCTCCAAAAATTAAGGCTGCGCTTACAAAAATAGAAAAAATGAAAACGTGATAGAATCTTGATTAATCTTTATCGAAACAAAACAGTGCTGAAAGTGTATTGTGTATAAAACAATGCGTCTTGCGTTGCTGTGTAAACACAGCCTTAAACTCTGTTTGATCAGTCACTCCTCGTATAAACTGTACTTGAAACAAAGAAAAGAATAGTGAAAAGTAGTAGTAGAAATGTAACTGACCTCATATGATTAGAACTGAGTCTGATCAGTCACTCTTGTTATATATTACACCATTAGGCACTAGTATTGCCAATATCCTCTATCATGGCAGTGCAAATTCCTAAGAGAATCCAGAGCAGTCCAGATACCCAGTCTGTAGGAGACGGTACACACTTAATGGCAGGCTTTTTTGGACAGTGCTGTCTCTTCACTAGTCTGTTTGCAATGGGATGGTATGCAGTAGTCTCAATACGATGTGTACCAAGGATTCTCATCAGTTGAGACCATGTAGATAACTCCAACTGTCTTCCTTCATCCCTAATAATAAGTGATTAGAGTCCAAACCGGGAAACCCATGTAGAACTGACCATAATGCTACTATCTCAGCATTTGCATTTGGTTGCGGAACAACTTCTGGCCATTCAATGAACCTATCCACCATAGTTAATAGTGGATAAGTTGAGCCTCAAAAGACGGGTAGTGGTCTAAATAGAATGCTATATGAGAAAATTTATGTAGAGTAGGAAAGTCAGAAAGAGGAGAGACAGTGACTTTGGACCTTGGCTTGTTCATACTGGAGACATTGACGAGTCCACTTATGAATGTCAGAGTTAACACCAGGCAAGGCAAAACAACTGTTAAGTAATCGTTGTCATACATAAATACCTAGGTGTGACAAGGAATGTAGTGCTAAAATTACCATATATGTCAGCGACCTTGGTACGAAAGGGCGTAATATCCCAGTAGCTACATCACAAACAATAGTGGAATGACAAAAAGCAAGAAGTACTTTACAAAGTGTTAGAGAGTGTTGTGAAGGAGATTTTAACAACTATGACAGAAAGCAAGAGGTACTTTACGAAGTATTAAAGAGTACTGTGAAGGAGATTTTAACACTAGCAATTACTGGAGTTTTCAGTACAGTTAGTAAAGGTAAAGTTGTGGAACTCATTGTATCTGTGCTTCCTGGTTCTTTGTCTTTTGCATAATTGTCCTTCATGTGTAATCTTCCTTTTCTTAGCTTAAATGATACCTTTCAGTTCCTCTTTTTTTTGATGAGAAAGTTTCTTATCAACATGCACAGCATCAGTTGATCCATGACCAGTGACAGACTTTGTCTGTTCATCAACTCCATGTTGGAACGAGCATGTTGCACTCGTTCGCATTAAAGAATTGTGGCCTTTTTTACCTGCTTTGTCACAGAATTGGTTCACTGTCTCATTAAGAGTGTCATGTCCCACTGGTCTGGACATATACCATTAGTTAGGAAAAGGTTTGGCCATAGGTTGTAATTACAATGCATATGGGGGAGCATTCACTGGCCTGCATGACATGTACTTTTTGTACAGCTCAACCACACAACGCTTTCTGTCTTCCTTGTTTCCAAAAATCTATAGTCTTATTTGTCACCTTACGTTCCTGGAACCCCCAAGCATTATTTTTAGACCCTCTTTTACTGTACAAAATGTGTGGTCATGCATTTTCATCTCATTTAACTGAATCATATCTAGACAAAACAATCTATGCTCCCTGCCACTTCTAAGGGCTAAATTAAGAGCCAAACAGTAGACCATCATGTCAGGCAGCAAATGTGGATTACAATCACCAAGTAGCCCATCCTTCCACATACGTTCTTCAAGGTTAGTGGAAATGATAGGTATTTGCTTTTTAATAGTAGCAATGACTTCTTTCTGGAGCTCTTTTAAGAGGTGTCAAATGCCCCTCGAAAAAATTAACAATTGATGCATTTTAGATATCCAACACTTTATTGGAGTGAATTCTATGGCCTCATATATCGTTTGATTCCAGCACTAAAACCATAAAGACTCACGGAAGTGTACGGCTTGCCTTGAGTATTCCTAGCTTACACGACAAAGTGTGGCAACCAGTAGTGTAACTGACTATTTCTTACCACATCTAGTTCCAGAGGCATGATATCCCCCTTTCTACTGTGGCGCCAATTGTTCCTAAATTTTACCGCCAATGATGTGGCCTTGCGAGTGGATGGTGGTATATGGCCTTTTATTTTCTCCAAAATATCTGCCTCAGTTACAGGACTGAAACGAGAATGACTAATAGAGGTAAATCCTTGTGGTTCTGATGCCAAGACAAAAATCTTTCTCCCTCACATCTATGAATTTCTTCCTTTTAGAGAAAGCTCAATTTCCAAGTCATCTATTATGGGCCATGTGCTCAGTGGCAAGTCACGTGATAATACTATGAATGATGTTCAAAACATTCAATAATATTTAAAAAAACCGTGAATATAGCTTAAAGACAGTATATACCTCCTAGTCGGGATTCATACTATTTTAAACCATTCATAAATAATTCTTATTGATGGTAATGATACAAATGAGGTGTCAAAATGCTAAGGAGACCCCTACATGGAAGCCATTCAACAGAATACCATTGCTTGAGCCTAATTAACCAATTCTAATGACTATGTCCACATGAATATTTTCAAAACAGAAAAACACCTCCTATGAGGCGTTTATGGAATTTGTAAACCTCGGGCTTTGCCCTCTGTTTCCCAATTCCATAAACAACTCATATGTGTTTGTCCATAATTTAATCACTCGGGCTGTGCCCTCGGGATTAAAATAGTATGAATCCCTCCTACTCGGTGTATAACCTATATTTAGCACAACACAGGGCATCTGCAGCTGAGTTAGCTGACCCATTTACGTGACAAATGACTGAGGTGAACTGCTGAATATAATCCATATGTCAAACTAGTGGCGAAAGTTGACCAGAATGAAATGAGTGGAGATGTGTTAGGGGTTTATGATCGGTCAATATGTAAAAATATCAACCCTCCAGAGAGTAGCGAAAATGTTTAGTTGCTAAATAAATCAAAAACGTGCTACATTCTTTCTCAGGTGGTTTAAAAGATCTAGGGAATATGCCAGTGGTTGCCAAGTATCATCAACCCACTGTGCTCTCATGGTTACATAAGCCTACATTAGATGCATCAGTTGCGAGACTCAAAGTAGTATCCAATTATGCATGAGATAAAGTCACTTGGGTGAGAGCCTCCTTGATAATGTTGGCTTCAACTGTCCCCTGAATGTCTCTCTATTTGTATTTTAGACGTAGAAAATAATTCAATGGGGGAAGAACACATGCACAATAAAGTATTAATCTATTATAAAGTTAACTAGCCCCTAAAACTCACGAAGTTTATGTTGAGCTGTTGGTAAAGGAAAGGCGCAGAGTGCTTTGACTTTCTCTATATGTGGGCAGATACCTTGCTGATCGACTAAATGACTGAGGAAAGTGATTTGCAATACCCAAAAGTCACAGTTGTTTTGATTGATGACAATGCCATGGTTACTGAAACACTCAACTACTATGTGAAGTTGTTGCTTATGTTGCTCTGGACAATGCCATGCTTATTGAATCACTCCAACACTGAGTGAAGGTGTTGCTTATGTTCCTCTGGGTTAGTGCTAGCGATGAGGATATCATCTATCGTCGGTTTCAGTTGAGTTAGACCGCATGCTTTTGACATAAAAGCGTCAAGTCTAGCCTCAATCACACGCAAATAAAATGGCTGCAAACTTCACAATGCTCCTTTCTTCTTGTAACTTCTTTATTATTATATTTTGGTTGCTGCTAGGCCTGCAATTGACATAGTAAATCTTTTTGTTTGTTACTACCTATAAGTGCAAAATTTCAACTAAGTTTCTGGGCGTAAATGGTGAAGACAAATATTGAAGGATTAGAGGGGTACAGCAGACTAAATGAGACTTATTTCTGGAAGAAAGTCTTCTAGTTTTATTATATCTTGGCCTGGAGTGCTTCATTTGCTTTGTTTGATTTTTAATATTAGAAACATGACTATTGACATCTTTTATAAGATGTAATTGATGTTCACTAAGCTTCACGTCATGAAACATCATTGTCGCTTCCTTTCATGTTGACCAGAAGAAGCTTTTGAGAACCTTTCAGAGTACCTACAGACTCCAAAATTGATATATACATATTTTCAGATGAGCTCGTTTTCCAGCTGCTAGCATAATAATAATAGTGAAGTCCTAAGAGTAAGTCAGCGGTCACACTCAAGTAAAACCGACTATACTTAAGTATATACGAAATGCATATCACAAAGTACTTGGTCCATGAACCTCTGAAAAGACTGCCGCACATTCTAACAAATTCGAACAATCCAATTGGAGTTGTAATTGCATTCTTCGGTATATTAGCAGGTTTCATAGGGATTTGATGATAAGCACATACCAAGTATAACTTAGAGAAATTCATTTTTCTATGAAGAGAAGCAGAGAAGTCGAGGACATGCGGGATCGATCTGGTACAGTATTAGCATTCAGAGCCACGTAATCACTACAAGGATGCCAGTCACCTGACTTTTTTGGGACTTAAGGGTTGATCTGCAACTAGATGAGGGGTGAATGATCCCTTGCTGTAGCATGTCCTCTAGTTAGTGTGTGGGTGGTCCTGTGATTTGGATGTGGTGAGTTACAGATTCCTTAACTTGAGTGATCTGTACTACTGCAGGGAAGTCCCTAAGAACGACTTCATGTAAGTTCAGTGGCTAGGCTAGAAGAAGTGTTAGACCGAGTGGTTGCTAATTAACTAATTGACCTTTCACCAGTAATTGAGCTCCTTATTCAGAGAAATAGGAATGGCATATGTGCCAGTAGGCCAAAACGACAAAAAATATCTACTCCAAGTATCAGTACAGCAACATCAGCAACAATGAACACCCATTGAAAGGAACATCTGACCCTAGCAAGCGTTGACCATAGGTAATAATGGATCTACCATTAGCTGCCTGAAGAAAAACTTTCTGTTGACACATCTCATCAGCAGCAGGAGTAATGACACTAACCACAGCTCCTGTGTCAATAAGAAACCGAATAGTTGTAGACTGGTTGTAAATATAAAAGGTGACTAGGGCTTGAGTGGCCAGTCACGTTGGTAGCCATCAACGACTGACCAGGGTGTTTGACTGACATGCACAAGTCTCACGGAACTGTCTTGCCTGATCCCAATAGCAATGGCAATACCAACAGAGAGCAGACTGTAGAGTTGGGGTATTACTCCTTGGGGATTGCGGAACATCATCGAGCAGGTAAATGAGGTGGGCGAATAAGTTTCTTAAGATAAGCAACTTCTTTACCAATTTTAGTAACTTCTGCAAGCAACTGTGTCTGGTGGTCTGTATCAGAGACTGTTGGGAGATGAGTAGGCACAGTGACTTCCATAATTTTATCAGCCAGTGGTGCTATCTCTTGCCCTGTGTTATTACTAGGGTTAGAAGCTGTCAGTCTTACATTCCAAGGTAACAGCTGTGCTTTTTCAGCAGCTCTGCTGTATGATGAGACAGGTGGTCACCCAGCAACTGCTCCATATGTCTGAGCAGTTGCGAAGGCTTTCCATTTCCAAGCTCCTCTCCCTGGAATATTTGCTGGAGTCTATTATGACGAGAGGCGGCTGTCCGCTGTATGAGAGCAGCCTTGATAGCATCATACTCATTCGTATCAGGAGACTTAATGAAATAGTGGATTTCTGTAGCTTTCTGAAGTGAGAAAGAGCTGACAATGTAGTCATATGTAGTCTTCCATTTTGTAATGCCTCTAGTACTAAACCGTTTCTCCACTTGGGCAAACCAGACCTCAGGGTTGGCTGGCCAGAAGGGAGGTAGTTTCACGGCAACGTAGGAGACAGAAGCTGCTGGAGTTTGGGCTCCAGTTAGAGTAGATTCGTCAGCTGACTTAGTCAATCCACTTACAAGAGTACCAAGTGAGAGACCAGTTGCAGTCCAGGTCACAAAATGAGGAAGTGTGGCTCCTCCTCTTGCACTGTAACGCTGCAT
The DNA here is from genome assembly GCF_000090795.2 of Amphimedon queenslandica. Taxonomy (NCBI): domain Eukaryota; kingdom Metazoa; phylum Porifera; class Demospongiae; order Haplosclerida; family Niphatidae; genus Amphimedon; species Amphimedon queenslandica. The sequence continues at coordinate 127,237 of NW_003546271.1, read as the reverse complement.
AGCAAACAACTGTACTTTTCTCTGTCAAAATGATATGTCTTTACTTTTAAATGATACTCAATACTATAGAGATAATAATAAATGTGAGGTGTTTGAATGAGAGTTACGGAGAAAAGAAAAGAGATAGAAGGGACAATGATAAACAGAACTCACTAATGTTACACAATTGATAAATTAGAATCACTTGAGAGAGTGAGTCTTACATTTGACCAACTAGGATCAATAATGACGATGCCTCAGGGCAAAAGGAAAGGATAACCAATGACATAGTAGAAGACAATTAAAAGACAGATAAGAATACTAATAATAACTTTGAGTGCTTATTTGTCTTTTATATGCTTATGTTATGACAGAGACAGGAAATCCATTATTGCTGAGATGAGCATACCACAGAACATTGCATTTCACGTTGCTGTCGAAACACAGCCTCAAACGCAGTTTGATGAGGCACTCCTAATACAAACTACATTTGAAACAAAGAAGGAAGAAAAAGTGAGAAGTAGTACATGAAACATTACTTTAAAACAATTTTTTAATAATTGGAACCGAGTCTGATGAGCCACTCTTCTATTGCACTACACTACGAAGTAAGAAAGAAATAAATACTGAGAAGTAAATCACAGGAAATATAAAATATAACCTTAAATAATTAAGGCTGCATTTACATGACTAAGAAGCAACTGAAAGCATGACAGAATTTTGATAGAACTCTAAATGAACTAAACATTATTCGAAGTGGTATCATTTCAAAAACAATAAATGTTACATTGCTGTGTAAGTGCAGCCTCAAACGCCGTATAACTAGGCACTCCCGGTATAAACCATACTTAAAACTAAAAATCAATTTAAAAACAACCGTAAATGATTAAAATTGAATTCCATCAGTCGCATTAGCTACTACACTATGAAAGTAAGAAAGGTAGAAGCAATTACAAATAAAGTAGAACAATTAAATGTTTTTTTAGAAAACGAATCTCAATTAATTAATGGTGCGTTTACTTGGCAGAGAAACGAATTAAAACATAATAAAATCTTGAATGTATTCTATGAAACAAAAACAGTAATTGAAGTGTTTCATTTTAGAAAAACAATGCAATTTGTGTTGCTGTGTAAATGTAGCCAAAAACAGTTTGATCAGTCTCTCATGGTATTAACCATACTTCAAATAGGGAGAAGTAGTATAAGAAAGATCATTTTAAAACTGAACTTCAATGATCAATAAACAACACTATGAACTCAAGAAAGGAAGAAATAAATACCAGAAGTACAACAGCAAATATTGTTTGATGAATATAAGATTGAGGCTGCATTTACAAAAATAAGAAAGAAGCAATGGAATCTTAAAAAATTTTTATCGAAATGAAACAGTGTTCAAAGTGTATCCTTGAAAAAACGATATACTTTGCATTACTGTGTAAACGCAGCCTCAAACTCAGTTTGACCAGTCACTCATGAAATAAACAATACTTCAAACTAACACAAATAGTGAGAAGTAGTACATAAAAAGTCATTTTAAAACTAATTTTAATTGATGAGAAGTGATTCTGACCAGTCATTCTTGTTATGTACTACACTATGAAACAAAGAAAGGAAGAAACAAGTATTAAGAAGTAATAGAACAGAAAATGTTTCTAAAAAACCAGCCTCAAATAAATAAAGATGCGTTCACAAGGCAAAGAACCAAATAAAAACATTATACAAACTTCATGCAACTCAATGCAAACAAAAGAGTATTCAAAGTCTATTGTTTGAAAGCAATGCATTTTGCATTGCTGTGTAAATGCAGCCTCAACCTCAGTGCACTATGGTACTTAATTGGGGCAAGCACAAGCTTGCCTCACTAAGGCGAGAACATCTGTACGGACCTTAGGATCTTGGTCTATTATTATTAGAGTTAAAAAGCCTATTCAAATAGCCTAATCTTCATTGAAAGTGAGTAGTCACAGCAAATGGTCGGCAGAATAAGACTACTTGTTGTCTACAAAATTCTTCAGAAAAAACAAAGGCTGAAAAAGCAAATTATACATTCTTTTTTATGATATAATGGACACTATTAATGTAAATGCAAGTGACAAAGCCGGATCTAAATGTAGCTGCACTGAGATCTATATTCTAGGTGATGTTTCTTCTCTAGCAGCAAGCCTAGGTTAACAAAGCAGATGTAAATGCTTTCTCAAATATGATTTATTCAGGGACTGCTCAAAAGTGATAGAGGAATTTCAAAGCAAGATGTCAGCAACAAGATCTACTATAATTAGAATTGTGCAATTGCCTTCAGTGCTTGCATGCTTTACATTTGTCTAGTACTGAGAAAAGAATAGTGAGAAGTAGTACATAAAACATTCTAAAACCAGCCTTAAATGACTGACCAGTCACCCTTGTTATACACAACTAAGAAGGAAAGAAACAAGTAACCTGAAAAAAAAGAACTGGAAATATTTATTTAAAAATCAGCCTCAAATAATGAAGGGTGCGTTTACATGGTTAAGAAGCAAATGAAACATAATAGAATGTTGATAGAACTCTATGCAAACAAAACAGTAATCAAAGTGTAGAACACAAAAAATTTTAAAAAACAAGGTTAAGTAGGATTCCGAACGACCAACGAAAATATAACCTGAAAATCCTACTCATGATGCAAATTCAACTCTACATTGTACTTTCAATGTTATTATGTAAGAATTACGGATCACCTTACAATATAAAGTAGAATTTGCGTCAAGAATAGGATTTTCATTTCATATTTTTATTGGTCGTTAGAAATCCTACTTAATCTTGTTTTTTTTATTTTTGTCTTTATGTTTGTGTTGATTTTTAAAAAATATTATAATATTTCTTTAGTTGCCATTGTTATGCTTTTTGATTTTAAACAAACAATAATTTTCTTTAATATTATTATCATTGTTATGACTTTACATCATGTATAAGATACAGCATTAAATAGACATGCAGAAGGAATATCAGCTATACTGATGACAAGTAAAATTAATACTAGTATTGACACAAGTCCTTGTTTAAGAAGCTGTGAGCTGAGAGTGTCCATCTTCCCTGCAAAGTTGCATCTATTCCTGTTCTTCCAGGCTGTTGTCATTCATATTATCATTGCATATCATAACATTATTTAATTGCTTGTTTTTTTAAATAAAATAAAATCACACACTTGGTGAAACAGTAACATGTAAGATAAAACCTTTTAGCTGGAAACCTCCACTAAAATATTGCAGTAGTTGATTTCAAGCATAGATTAGTAAAAAAAAAGTTGCTGCTTCCAGAGCTGCAGGTTTGAGCATGCGCGACCACATCCAAAATTTGCAGCTCATTCTTCTTCAATTAACGAAATGGTAGCATGCAGCTAAGATGACTCTATCCAGCAGTCACAGTATCGCTGTGTCTCTACTTGAAGAATGACTTGATGGGATATGGACCTGCACATAGACTGCTGGAGTAGAGTGGAGTAAGAATTATCCTTGTAGCACCAGCAGGGACTGAGATACACACTGAGAACTAAATTCACAGGACTAACTTTTTTGATGATGATGATGATGCAAAAAGGTGGCTGAACAAAACGGCCGGTTCGCTGATTTTTAGCTTTTATGTTAGACAAGGTCTAGAGCCATGTTTTGGGTACCAATGGAGCCCTCTGGTGAAAATAAAGTCCTCTAGAAAAAGTATGATGTCTATATCCCAGATATTAGCATGCACCTTGTCAGCAATAATAGTTCCCCAACCTTACTAAATATTTATTTGGACAAAACTGAAGTAGCTACTGTGCATAGGTAATGCATAGCACTCATAAATAGTTGGTTACACATGACCATTCTCATACACCACTTTAGAGGACACTCAGATCTTGAAACTCAAGATCGAAGCTCCCAATCATTCCTGATGTAGTGGCATTTCACAGTAATACACCCTTCTCTTGCTTGTAATGTACAGCAGTCTGTCGTGATCTAGCAGTTTTATACTTCTTCCAGCTCCTTTCTTAGCTCATCACATTTGGAGTGTGGCAGATGATCTCGCATGATGGTACGCTAGCTTGGAGAAGTATATTTTGGATCAAGATTCGGAGGAACTCATTTAATCCAGTGTCTTCCACAAGACTTGTATGTTGTAGATCAGTGGTGACGGGGCCTTGTTAATTAAAACTCGCATAAATGAATTCTCTACAAAATTATAGGTAAGTAACAGTCACTATTATTGTAGGTATTATATAGGCAGTAGCCTATATGTAGGGTTTAGGTTGATTTTTCAAGATGGCGACCAAATTTATAATTTTCACTTTTCCATTTTACCTTGTACAGCCTTATAAATGTCTTTAATGAGCTCTCCTTCACTGAGCAATTCTCCTGGTACCTTTAAAGTGGACTGTAGTATAGCGGAAGGATTTCTGTATTATAGAGCCCAAATTCAAATTTCTGCAAAATTTTTGAAACTTTTTCGTCTTTTATTATCTATGCACTGGATAATCTTTTGAACTGCAGAACAGCTCAAGTTGACATTCACATCATTTCTACTAGCGTGAGGCAAGAAATACAAAGGTGCTATGCATATTAGATTATAAACCAGTAATTCGGCCATGATATCACCACCCCTTAAAATAACTTGCCATTTTAAAACTTAATGCGCATGCTCAGAGTTGCCATAGTGACTGACTGAAAGCACTGGGTGAATATTCAGTCTATTCTTCTTTTTCTCTCCATACTTGCATGTGTTCAGCACTGCACATACTAAATGATTAACAGTTCTTCTAAGAGCTAATAGGTATATTATTTTGAAATAACTGTAACAGTTAGGCTTCTTGCATCACAGAAATAATTTTACAGCTGCTGAGTTTTGATAATTTTGGACTCCTGTACCTATGCCCAATTACTAGAGTTAGGTGTATTTCATGGTACTTCTGATATTGGATACATTGAGATAAGTCTATACAGTTATTTTTTTAACAATAGGCAGTAGTTTTCTTGTAACTCATCCATATATGTACTTGCCATTATGGTATTTATTTGTTGTGTTAATGTTAAATGTAGTTATTGTGCTGTTAGTTGTAAAAACAGGAAGTAGGAAATGTGACTTAACTGGGGCTAAATTCAAAAAAGTTCTGAAACAAATAGTTCTGAAACATATACGATAATGGTAAGGGAATGGAAACTTTTATGTCTAAAAACAGGTTCTTTGCTGAGCTTCCTACATAAGGCATTGTGACAGGGTCAAAGGCAAAGCATATAAGATAAGTAAAAAATATAAGCTTGTCTATTCAAAAAAATTTCATACATTAAAGCCAGGTTACATTTTGCAAAAATGTAAACATTGATATAATAAAAACAAGAAAAGCAAAATTTTAAGATCAACTTGCTATTCGAAAACAAATTATAGGAGTAATCGAGGCAACAAAAAAGAACCCTCTAGAAATCATTACCAAAAAAAATCCACGACCAAAGAAAGAAGCCTCTAGATATCAGTATCATAAGAATGCACAACCAAAGAAAGAAGCCTTTAAAAATCTGTACCATAAGAATCCACAAGCAAAGAAACAAGCCTCTAAAAAAAAACCCCAAAGAATAAATTAAAAAAACGCTGAGAAAAATCCTGGCCTTCAAAAACAGTACTCATTCCCTGTGCCAAATAGTGAAGCAAAGGAATATTATTTTACTAAAATTATTGAAGCATTATATTACAGGCCTGAAATAGTTGATGATTTTTTGCCATCAAGTATAAAAGTGTAGATTGTAATAACATATCATATGAAAGTAAATGTAATGCTTTATCAAGTATATTGTTAGAATCAGTTTATAAAAAAAGATCCCACAAAGTAGGCGTATTGATACGTGCATCAAATAGCATTAGGCATTGAAGTTGAATAGCTTCAGTGATTCTTGTGAGCAATGTCACACAAAGAACGGTGAGCCTTCTTTTTATGAATCAGCAACTTGTATCCTAATGAAAACTTTGATAGCCAATTAAGTAGTCCAGTTGCCATCCCTGTTGCTACAAATGGCATCTGTTATGTAGCAGGGATTGTTGATATATCACGTATTGATAAAGTAGGAGAATTTAATGACGATAGTGACTCTGAAGATGATAACGTTGTAGTGTTGTTCCAGTACAACTTTTATCATTCTAGTTCTAGTTCTGGTTATTGTAGTGTTGATTTAATATTTCAGTTTTAGTACTAGTTCTAGTCCCATACAAAATTTGAATTTTAGTTCTAGTATTAGTTCCAGTGCCATTAGAATTTTCATTTTAGTTCTAGTATTAGTTCTAGTGCCATCGGAATTTTGAGTTTTAGTTCTAGTATTAGTTCTAGTGCCATTTGAATTTTGAGTTTTAGTTCTAGTATTAGTTCTAGTGCCATTTGAATTTTGAGTTTTAGTTCTAGTATTAGTTCTAGTGCCATAGGAATTTCGAGTTTTAGTTCTAGTACTAGTTCAAGTACTAAAAGTTAAAAAATTTTGGTTCTAGTACTAGTTCCAGCACATAATACTAGTTCTAGCACAAGTTTTTAAAAGTATAGCTTTAGAATTACACTTATATGTAGCTGTAAGGCCATTATAGGTGCAATTGCTTAAGTTGCTTTGAGTGGAGTATGACATATTTTGTTGTGCATTTATGAATTATTGGCCTCGCCCAGCTTTGCGTAGGCGAGGACTAGATACTTGGTTTGTCTGTCTGTGTTTCATTACCCGAGACCGCGTAGGCATTGGTCGAGGGTAAAGCAGTCGTCCTGTCTGTGTGTTCGCTTTGACCTCCACTTCTGAGCTGACACTGCTTTCTTGTCTTGTCCTAGAGAGTCTTATAATCAACACTGGCTCTAGAAAAAGTTATTCTCTGTCTTGGGAATCCTTGATTTGTCTTTTCCGTGGTAAAAGAAGCTGGCAAAGTCACCAAACGTAGTTGGCTCTCCTGCAGCTCTTTCATAGTGAAAGCAAAAGAGCAACAGGGCAGATAAAACAATAAAGCAAAGCCTCATCTTTCATTAATATGAGAGGAATTGCTCCAATCTTCTTCGTTTTAAAGATATGATAGCCCAAACTTTCATACCTTGTGAGTTTAGATGAGGCTCTCTTCTCCCGAAGTAGCGGCCAGAGTCTTTTAACATTAGGGACTAGATAGCAGTTTGTATGCAACAAATAGAGCCTAACAAATGTATGCTAAACTGTTTAAAAGTCGAGAAAAACTAAAGCTTTCTTCACCACTTAGGGCCATGTGCCACCATTTACTGTGTGTGCGGGTGGAGCATGGCTTGATTGAGCCACACCTTTATTGCAGCCACACCTTTACATTGCTGCAGCTAGCAGCAAAAATGCTGGAGCTCTTTGTCTAAAAAAACAAAAAATTCTCTGTCTGTCTCAAAACATTCACTAAGTTTTAATAAATCTAGTACATGCTGAAGCTTCTTTTTTGTCTTAAAACTTTCACCAATTATTTTCTCTTAATTTATTGAAACTG
>NW_003546271.1:117860-119397 GCF_000090795.2 Amphimedon queenslandica | reverse complement strand
ATTTTTTGCATAGCATGTTTTTGATAGATAGTGGCCACAACAAAAGCTGGTGGTTTTGAAACCCATGATTTTGTTTAAAATAAGAGTGAAATAAGTATAAATATAGTGTATAAATAAATGATAAATCTTGAGATGCTAATAGGAATTTATGAACACATTTTACCAATTTTTGGAGGGACTCCTGAGGCTTTTCATATGCCTAGTCCATCACTTTTGATCTATATATATATATATATATCATTTAAACTGGCTTAGGTTAGCTAAGCCTAACACCTCCCAAACAACTTTAGGGGCGAGGCCACGCACCTTTGGTGTCTCGTTGTTTTAGTTCTAGTTCTACATAATAATCTCATTCTAGTTTTAGTACTAGCTCTAGAACTTGGTAAAATCTCATTTTAGTTCTAGTTCTAGTTTAGTTCCATAGTAATGATTTCAATCTAGTTCTAGTATTAGTTCTAGTCATTCGGTTCTTACGTCATTTTAGTTCTAGTTATAGTTCCTGTCTTAAAGAAATTTTTTTCTAGTTATAGTATAGTTCTAGTTCACTATAACTAGTGTCAGTATTAGTTCTAGTTCTGAGAACTAGAACTAATTCCGAAAAGCCGTACTAAAATTAATTTTAGTTCTAGTTCCGAAGAACTAGAACAACACTATAACGTTGATGATAACAGAATCTATACTAATAAGAGAAAGCTTATCCTGAAATGGCACTGTACAGACAGGTGCAAGCCTTTATTAGAGAGTGACATTAGTTCTATTATTGAAGCTAGATGATGAACCCATTAAAGAATTGAGGAAGTATTAAGATGAATGTGACGATTGTCCTAGTAATCATTATCCCTGCATGTTGAAGAAATAGATCAAGTGCATGAACATGATTACTGTGATAATGCAAGTGTAACGGTAGTTGTTAAAAAAAAAAATATCGAAAAATATTTTAAATATTCGGAAATGTTTGTAAAAGGATAGGCTATCCTATTTGTGTAGTAGTAATGCTACTGACTTTAAAAGCATGCTGTGTATTTAATGCAATGCATCTGTTCATTATCCTTTGTTCAGATGGCTTTTGAAACACTTATGGTGCTAGAAATGCCCATTTAACAATAGATCTTATTGATTCTTCCCTTGCTGATCGCGATATCGCACAATTGATGAATTTAAAAATTAATGAAGCCAATGATACTGAATTTGATAAAGTGTATTATGCTATAAATTATGGTGAAGATGACCCATTTAGAAAACCAAACTTAGATACTGTACTTTATTTTAAGTATTCAAATGCTTTTGATGAATTTAGGAAAGCTTTGTCTCATCAGGCTATTAATGCATGTTGTAGCTGAGAGATACTTTTCAGAAAAAAATCTGTCACTGAAGTTAGAAGTCAACGCAAAGATTGTTGAGAATGGCTCACCAACACTTTTCCTAACGTGAAGTTGTGCTGAATACGATTTACCTGATGTAGCGCAATAATTAAGAAAAGTGAATAATGAACCACAATCATATAGTATTTCTAGATTATTTACTAAGGACCCTGTGT
>NW_003546271.1:80023-116526 GCF_000090795.2 Amphimedon queenslandica | reverse complement strand
CAAATTTACTTGTGTTATGATATGTTCTGGTTTGCCCCTTCACCACGCTGACAGTCATATTAGCAAAGTGCTTTGTAAATATTGTCCTGCCTCTAAAACAATGCCTGGTGCTTGTCAGATTGCATCAAAGTACTTACCTGGAATATTTGAAAGCCACATGCATTTTCTCAAGGAAAAAAATGATAGATCAGAAACTTAGCTTAATCTTAGACGAGTCTTCAGATGTAATTGGAAGACCAGCAGTCAATACTTTGGCATCATTTTACGATTCTGCAATGAACAGCAAATGTGTTGTATTTTTAGATACAACTCTAATGAAAGCTTGCCATTGTACAACACCAGCCCTTCTTTTGTCGCGTGGCATACAAAACATAGACAAAGATTGGGTGGAAGTGATACGGCTTTCAACAGACTCAGCAGCCTACATGAAGAAACTTGCTTCAGATGTCAATGCAGCTTATAACCCTAAACTACCACAGTTCAATGATGTCGCTCATCTCATGCATGTTGCAATTGATGCAGCCATGCATTTTGAGTCCATAAATAGTCTCAGGAGGGTACTTACCAAATTTGGAGCCCTATTAATGCATTCTGCCGAACTTCAGAGATCGTTTAGAAGTCTTTCTCTCAGTAATGGTGTAAGTGAAGATAAAGTGTGTAAACCGACTGCTATTGTTCCAACTCGCTGGTATTCTCTGTATGAATGTGCTAAAGTTACGAAATCGTTGTGGCATCATCTCTTAATGTTTATAGACTTACCAACATCCCGAGAGTCAGATAAGGTTCAGGCCATTGCTGAGCTTAGTGATTTACTACATCGTCAACTACTGTATGCTAAACTGACCTTTCTTCTACAAGTTTTACATGCCATACACCAATTCAAAAACAATTCGAGTCACAAGAACCACTCCTACATTGTATGTATCATCTCATATGTGTTAATCTACGAGCCGAATTTTCTCAATAATGTGGTCTGTTTACCTTAGGTGAAGAAACAAATTCTATTTTAAATATGCTTTTTGAGGAGGATGCCATTACCCTAAAATCTGACATGGTTGATTTTGGGAATGTCCTTGCTCAGAAATGGCAAGATACAACAGCTAGAAGTGTAGAAGGAGAAGTACAGCATCTTTGGAAAAGTGCTGTTGTCTTAGACCCTTTTTGAAATGTAGTCAATCACAAATCTTTGAAGACTTCAGCCTAATGTTTTTTTTTAATTTCTAAAGAAAGCAAGAAGGATTTAATTTTTATCTTGAGGAGCCTCTTCCCGACAACCCAGAAATGAAGATTTTGGACTATTGGCTTGGTGTACAAGTTCTGCATCCTTACCTGAGTGCTGCTGTCATACAACTGTTATGTATTTCCACTTGAAGTTGTGATGTTGAGTGAAGTTTTAGTTTGATGCATAACATACCAACATTGAAACGATCATGAAGTAGTCAAGATACACTACTGGTCATGTACTTTAACAAGGACATTGAAGGACACTTCGCTAACTATTAAGAATTAAACACTGTTATGAAAGTTCCTTTTGTACGTGTCATTTTTTGACATTAATATAACCACTTTTAAAATTTTATTAAATGGGGTGAAGCCGGATTTTGCCAGGATTTAAGCTTTTGTAAATTTAGCCCAATTTTTACACCCCGATAAATTTTTTATTACAACAATTTAAATTATAGCCCTAATTTGCAGTAATAGCAAAAATCCTATCAAAGAGCATAAGAGAGAGAATGAAGCGAAAAGACTTAGTCTGAAACAGCAATCTACGAGCCTCTATGGCTCTATTACCACTGTATTCTAAGATATCCTCCAGAGTCTCTGTTATAGCTGAGATAGTAGTCTTTACAGCTTTTATTCAACTATGTCTGCAAGACCACCTAGTGTCACTGAGTTTGACTTATCATGTCTCTCTGGAAAAATGAAACTCTGTTTGCTTCTTGAGGAATAAACTGTGGGGTACAATACAGCTGTTCCAATAATGCAAAAAAATCAGATGCAGCAGGTACTCTCTTACAGGAATGAACAAGAGTTACATTGAAGTGATGGGCGTGGCAATGTATATTGATAGGCTGTCCATTTCTTTCCATTATCTTTGCCATGACTCCATTGTGGTGACCACTCATCACTGATGCACCATCATAGCACTGACTTACGCAACCCTTGATATCAATAGTGATATGCTGTAGACCTTCAAGTACATAAGAGGTGAGAATAGCTGCATTTAGCTCATCACATTTTGTATATAATATGAGTCCCTCACAAACACATTCATCCATTACATATCTCAGTACTAGCACCAGCTGTTCCCTTTTGGATATATCCATCGTTTCATCAACATTTAGAGTATAGTAAATAGCTGATTTAATCTCTGAAACAATGTATTCCATCACCTTTCCTGCAAGTACTGATGTCATGCTATTTTGGTAATCTTGATCTAACTGTGTGGCATTCTTTGGGCCAGACTGTATCCTCTGTTGCAGAAGCGAAATTTGGCGTGACTGTAGCTGAACAATGCTTTTAAAGTTGCGAACACTGATAGAATCTTTAGCATTCTGGACTTCATGATGGCCACATAAGGCTAAACCTTGCAGGCTACAAAACAATATCCCTCCAACAGATGCCTAACATACTCTCTGTTCTTTTCTACTTTCTTCAATATGCCTACTTCCAACTGATTAACAATTGAAGAGTCATTAGCTAAAGTAGTTTGGCCTTCATGAAAGAGTAGCATCCTTAAGCTTTGATGACATTTGGTGTACTTGAACGCCTACTTCTTTACCTCGAGCGCGATTCCAATTTGAGTAGCCTGTAGAAGTAAATGACTTATCCCCATTCACACTAAAAAAGCAGCAAGGAAGACAATAAATGCAATCCTTTGATATGAACTATTGAAGCCAGGAGTATATAGTCCTTATACCAGCTGGATTGAAAAGACCTATTCACACTTCCATATCGTTTAGGAAGTGTTCCTTCTGGCTGTACTAGACTGGAGTTGTTATTTTTTGCTTTGTCATCTAGAAGTGAAGAACTAGAACTAGAGGTAGAATCTGTTGGCTGAGATTCCTGAGTAACTGTGATGTAGCAATATGCCAAACTTTGAAGAATTTTTAATAGTACATTAAGTGCCACCAGATATTCAAGCAGATCTGATTACGTTAATAAGTCCATAATGTATAGAAATTATGTGTAGGCCACTGACACAGAGATTATTACACTTACTGCAATGTTAGGTATATCCATATATTCACTTCACTTACTGCTACTTTTGTTGGATGGCCTAGATGTGGAACCCTAACTTTATATGACATTCCTTGTGATACTAATACACCTTCTTTGTATTTGAAGCAAGTGGGTGCTAATCATTTCCAAGCAGTTAAGTCCATTAATATTTCTTAAGCATTGATTGTTAGTGGAAAGTTGGTATGGTGAATGGGAGGTCCATCATCTTAAAAACATTGGTTGTTTAATGTGACTTCTTTGTCAGTACATGTGCAATGTGAATGATTTGTGAGTGTGTGTGAAAACCAGTGGTGCATATCCACCCAGTATTGCTCAGTACAAAGGGATCTAACTCAATTCAGGAAGTGAGATTTATCAATGTACGACAGTGAATATTGATTATTTGTTGCTATAATGGACAGGAGGGTGTGAAAGAGGTGTACTGGCATTGATCCAAATTTGTGTGACTATCATTTATGTAGGACAGAGGGTTAGGAAGAGAGGAAACTGTCATTATGAAATCTGGATCTTGTTTGTGGCTTGTACTACATGTTTATTACAAATAAGAGGTGCTTATGGGTTGTGGCTGTGCTAAAAAATTTTGAAGTCCTGACAATAAAAATTATTTAGTAACATTAAAAATTGTTTTTAAACATGTAATATTTTTCAAGCAGTGATTCTGTATGTATAATAATGGTCATCATGCATGTTAATGCTGCCATTAATGCTGTGCGCATTATTAAGTTAATGCCTGCCAGTGGATGTTGTGCATTTGAATGATGCTGCCATCAGTTCTTTGCACATGTTATATGCTTGCCAGCTGATGTTGTGCATCTTTTATTAATGATTGTTGTAACGTGCATGTTCTCATTAATGAAAAATATTGTTTGCACATTGGAAATACTTCATGTACACAATGATTCAGGTCATGAAAGTAACTTAACTGAGGATAGCATTAGTAAGCAATATTATGTCTGAAATACATGCAAGCACATACATGTATGATCCAATCAGAAACATTGTAGATGCTACCATTATCATTTTTAGTTAGTATGTCACATTCATACATTTTACAGGTACTTGCTTGGCACAATGACTAAAATGTGGTGCTAAATTTTGAAATTTGATGTGATTGGTAATAAAGTTTGTTCACCATTACTATTTGTGCTATTGTTATTACTGTACAGGTATAAAATGTTGTGATGTATTAAATTTCTCGTAATTTGTCGGTGACTTCTCAGCCACAAAAGTTAATACCTTGGAAATGTATGTGCAGCATGAGAACATCAATGACTCAATGCAAGTGCACGTGCAAATGCGAGAAACTTAAACCCCTCAAAATTAAAGAATTGAGAGCTTTTGACTAAAACACGAAATTTTATACCCTTGAAATTTTCTACACATACAATATTAGCCTGTGAGTGTACATTGCTTGCTTTTGATTTGTTTCTATCACTATGCTTTACAGGTAATTACAGCTGGAAATGATTTTCTGATTCGGCAATACTTTTGGAATTTGCAATATAATGAAAGGCAATTCTGTATTTAAATTGTTATAACTAAATTTATTTATTGAATGTAACTTAATGTTTTGTTGCAGCTCCTAGATTAGTAGTTGTATCACACGGTAGGAGGTGCCAGTTTATATTGGTATAGGTTATATGCTACTGTGCATAGGAATATGTAGTAAGATGGAGGGTATTGTGAGATGTCTTATGTACTTTGTTATAGGTTATGATTCTAGGTTACATACTGTATATTTGTTTGATGATTGTACCACACTGCAGGAGGCACAAGTTTCCAACTGCATCCATGTTTCACATTGTCATTGTCTTAGCAATGGAATATGTAGTAAGATTTATGTAGAATGTTGTGAGGTTCCAGTGGCTTATTATTGTGTTACAGATTATGATCAAAGGCTATGATTCTTTTTGATGATTAATGTTGATTACCTGATTAACCATGGCCACAGTAAGCATTTACTTTACTTGTTAATATAATTAAGTAATGTACATAACATGTATTTGTATGGTAGCAATATTAAAGCTGAAGTATCGAATTGTTTTGCGTTGTTGAACAAACACTAATTTTAAGCATTGCTATTATAATTTCTGTTTTGGCTTTACGCTTAAAGATATTTCACTTTTCTAAAGTTTTCAATTTAAAAAGTTAACTTATACGTGTACATACAAGTCTAATAAAAATTATAGTTCTTTGTTGTATTAGCGTAACTATTCCTCTTGCCCCTGGCTTTTCTCCTGGTTCTTGAAACATTGTAAATTTTTTTGAGTTATAACCTGCATTTTTCATGCATATCAATTAACCATCTCTCTATTTCATTTTTCTATAGTACAACAATTTGTCTTTCAATTGGCGAGGTTGCCATATCACAATTTGTCTATGCCTTTGCAGAGCAGCATCATCTCCAACTGGATGGAGTCCTGGAGCAGCAGGGGGAAGTGGCAGAGGACCTGCAGCAACTGGTGGTGGACCTCTAGCCAGAAGTGGAGGACCACCAGCAACTGTTAGTGGACCTCCAGCCATCGGTGGAGGACCTCCAGCCAGGAGTGGAAGACATCCAGCCACTGGTGGAGGACCACCAGCAACTAATGGAGGACTTCCAGCTACTGGAGGTGGCAGAGGAATTGGTGGTGGAGGTGGAGGACGGGGAGGACCAGCATCATCTTGTGGTGGTGGTGGCGGGCCTCCAGATGGTGGTTAAGGCCCACCATCTACTGGTGGTGGTGGTGGAGCAGGACCTCTATGATGTTCACATAATCCATAAACTATAAGATGACAAAATGATAGCTAATGTAAGTTTATAAGTGAACTGACTTGCTTCTTTTTCACAAGAAAACTGTAAATGTTTGAGAGATTTGAGTGCAAAAATGGTAACCGAAGCTGAATGTAAACTGAAATTGTTTAAAAAAAGACAATTGATGTTATGTGTTGTCAATAATGATTAATAAATTATGAGCTAGGCTATGAATACAATTAATGATGCAAAAACTGAAAAATAATGATTGTATCACAGCTGTTTTTATAATGCTGTAAACTCTTATGGTTCTTACTTCAAAATTCTTTCCTAGCAGTAATGAACTGATGCCTAAGGAAAAAATTATAATTATCAATAAAAAGGATTATTAATTAACGAAGTTCAATAAAAAGCATGGAAACAAGAAAAGGAAAAAATTTCTATTAAATAAGAGTAGTGTTGTCAAAATATAAAAGAAACAAGGGGGTTTAGTCAATCATAATAATAATTAATAGTCCAATTAATGATAGTAAACGTTAATTAATAAAGGAATAATTTATACATAAAAATTAAAAAAAAATTTCAAATCCTACTTTGCAGAATTTTATGTAGTAGTATTGCTCCGGCTTTAAAATGACAAACTTTAGTGAAGGTATGATAACCAAACTGCTTACTTCCAGCCTACACAAGCGTAGCGATTCCAATAACAATTCCTTAAAAAGAACATACATTAACATTTTACTTTTTTGATGTTGTACTTAGTTACAAAATTAAAGAATGCATAAGCCAAATTATTATCCATAATTTAGATTTTTAAATTGTGATGACAGTAATTTAGTTAATCAATACAAGCTAAAGAGTCTTATTTATATTTATCAAGAAAATTTACATCGTAGTAACGTAGTGGAGCAATCGATAGATACAGAGTTATAATTATAGTTTAAATTCTATTCATGTTGTGGTCTGTCTATCATCATTTTCTGCAAAGTAGGGTTTCAAATTTTTGTATTATTATATGACTGAATTAATTTTTTTTAAATTCATGTTTATTATTATTAATTGAACTACCGTAGGACGACTAATTTTTGCAAATGCTAACCAACAGCAACCATAATTACCATACATATAGAGATGCAATTTTAATTGAAAAGGACAT
The DNA here is from genome assembly GCF_000090795.2 of Amphimedon queenslandica. Classification (NCBI taxonomy): domain Eukaryota; kingdom Metazoa; phylum Porifera; class Demospongiae; order Haplosclerida; family Niphatidae; genus Amphimedon; species Amphimedon queenslandica. The sequence goes on along the minus strand of NW_003546271.1, from coordinate 109,393 downwards.
GATTTTGAAGTAGAGCGCCTGGCTGTAGTGTTCATCTTGTTGTTACTAATCGTTGGTCTCTTTGAAGCTGCTAAAACTAGGTCTTTTCTTCAGTTGCGTCTGCTTATCTCTGGACTTTCAACCCATTTTCACGGGTGTTTCGAATGAATTATTCATGGACATTTAGTTTCCGCAGAAAAATTTTTGAAATTTTATGGTTGCCATGGTGACACTGTGCATAACAACCTTTTAAATAGATTTTTTACTATCTTGTGGTGGAGCTACAGGGTCAAAATGGAGTCTAATTGTTTTAGCAAAACGAGAGCTTCAAGTAGCTCTTGTTCCATGTTACTAAGACTTTCTGGTCAAAAGTTATGGATGAAAAAGGGTGGAACTTACACATGAGTCTTTTAGCTAACTGAAGGTTTTCTCTGAAGTAAGGAACTACTCATAAGGTAGCCTTATGTAACCCCTTTACAAGTAGACTGTTGCTGTACTGCCACGTTTTTGTCTGTTACCATACCAGAGTAAACTGTGTAACGGTATGTGGCCACCTGGAGCTAAAGGTATTTATGGACAGGTACTTAAGGGAGGGGCTTTTGCCTTTCTTTTCTTTAAAACAGAGTTCAAGAGTGACATTAAGAGGTTGAATGGGTAAATGGGATAGTTTAATAGATTTGACAACTATATTACATGTATATAATTCCTTAGTGAGGTTTACTTATTTGAAAGTAAAGAAGTCTGGGCTGTTATATTACAAAGGTGACTCTATTTTCTTTATGTGTTCAATAATGCCATGGAAACTACTTTATTCAAGGTTTTCCTCTCTTTTTTCCTCTATTCGTCCCACTCCCCTCCCTATATTCCACCTCCCAACCTTTATTCGTTCTAGTACTTTTGGCACGTCTGATGTCTCACAGCTCTCATTTGTATGCTCCCTCCACTCTACTAGATTAATAGAAGTAAGCATTACTCTTCTGTCCTTGGCTCTTTTATCTTTCTCTACAAAATAGCATAGCATCAATCACTAAACCACTTTGGATGGACTTCGTCACTATTCTGCTAGATACCTATTGCAAATTCTTCTTGCAATGGTTCTTTGAACTTTGTGAAACAGCAAGACACTCTGTACTGACCTATTTTTTCTACCACAAAGGCAACAGAGCTTCTCTAACAATCATTCATGTGTCATTTTGAGTGCTATATTAATGTCCTTAGCAATACTCTTCTCTTTTGTGATGATTAATGGTCACACCTCACTAACCAATGTTGTACCTACCGCAACTATTCTATTTATAAACTAAATGTCCAGTTAAAACACCCGTGTTTTGTTGACTTTAATAGGTGTGGTTAGTTTAGCATCTTGGCCGGCAATGATTTGCAGCAACGAGGAGGTTGAGTTCCTTTCAAGAAGCTAACAGATGAAGAACGTGCTGCTATTAGTGCATTTGCCATTGAGCATGGTAAAACTGAAGCTGCCAAATAAAATAAAGTTAATGAGAGCACTGTGAGGGGTATCAAGAGAAAATATGAAGAGGCTTGTGACAATGAAGACTCCACAGTAACTTCACTGCCAAAAGGAAGGCGAGGTAGGTCCTTTGTCCTTGGGGAAGACAAGGACCGTGAAGTACAGGACTTCATCAGGGCACAGTAAAACAATGGAGCAGTTGTGATAAAATCAACTGTCATTGCAATTGGTAAAGGTGTCGTAATGAGACAGAACAAACTCTTAAGGAATTTGGTGGCCAAATGAACCTCACAAAACACTGGGCAGAATCAATTCTGCATTGGATGAAGTTTGTTAAACGAAGAGGTTCAGCAGAAGTCCATGTACTTGGTGACACCTTTGAATGTTTAAAACAAAATTTCCTTTCCGATATAGAGATGGCAGCGGGAGTGGAGGATATTCCTAGTCAATTGACAATCAATTAGGACCAGAAACGAATATCTGTTGTGCCTGGGTCATCCTGGACTATGTCTCCATCTGGTTCAAGACGTGTAGAAATTGTGGGTTTGGGTGATAAGAGACAAATCACCGCTGTATTTGGAGCATGACTCAGTGGAGATTTTTTATACCAACCCAATTAATTTATACTGGGAAAACTTCTACTTGTCACCCAAATGGTGTTACTTTCCCAGCAGACTGGCACATTACCCACATTGAAAACCACTGGGCAAATGAAAGCACAATGAAGGACTACATTACTAATGTCATTGTGCCATACATTGAGAAGATTAGGTCCCAAATACCACAAAGCTGTGTCGCATCTCCACAGCCAGCCTTGGTCATTTTTGATGGTTTTTAAGGTCAGATGTGCCAGTCTACCAATGACCTCTTAATGGAAAATAACATTCATTTGGTACATGTGTCACCAAATTGTACCGATAGGCTAGAGCCATTGGACATTTTGGTGAACAAACCTTGCAAGGACTTCATGAGGAACAAGTTCATGGAGTGGTACTCACTTAAAGTATGTGAAGCCTTTGAAAACACTCGAAACCCTAGCCAGACATTACACCAAAAGCTGTCTACCATGAAGCCTCTTGGGGCACAATGGCTTCAATTGTTTTACAACTATATGCAAGCCAATCCAGATATAATTAAAAATGGGTTGAGATCGGCAGACGTATGTGTTACATAATAATCTATTATACATGTACATGTAGAAGAATACAAATTTATACACGTACTTGATCACTTGATCATGATGTGTCTTCTGGGAAAGTCAGAGATAATTATTACAGTATAGTAGTAATGAAACCACAAAAGTGTTGTGGTACATAGTACAAAAAATATAAAACTCTTGATTCTATTGATAATAATGGAATTAAGATTAGGGATGGAAGGTGGGCCCAGAAGTAAAATCTCACTCATTGAAGGGAGATTCCTAGTGGCATATAAATTTAATGTATTTACGTACAGTACATATAATTATTGTGTTTATAATGTGTGTTATGTGTGATGGGATTGTATGATTTACGTATTTGTAAGAATGTCTCAGACTAGATGTGTGAATAATGTATGTACATGCATTTCTCTCTTTCTATGAACAAATCATGCTCTTCGGAGTGATACAAGATCAACAATAATCACGCTCTTTGGAGTGATCATACGAGATCAATATTAATCAAGCTGTTCGGAGTGATGATACAAGATCAATATTAATTGCACTCTTAGAAGTGATGATACAAGATTAATATCAATCACGCTCTTCGGAGTGATGATACAAGATCAATATTAATCACACTCTACAGAGTGATGATACAAGATGAACTTATTTTGTGTATTATGTTTTATATTTATATGTATGATGATGTGTTTGAATTGTACTGTATAGCTAGAAAATTTGAAGTGTTGAAGGCTTTTAACAATTGTGCATGCTGCTGCTGCTAAATTTTTGGCAATACATGGACCCCAATTTGACATGCCTTTGTGAAGTAAGCGTACTGCCCACAGCTTTGTTAGGCAGTAGGGACATTTATTATACCAAAGTCTCCAAAATTTTACTCCAAATTTTCTAATTGTACTGTTAAAGTACTTCATTTAAAAAAAATACTATAGTACAGAACTAAAAATATGGCTTAAAATATGGCTTAAAAATATGGTTTATAAGAATTATAATAATAATGTACATGTACAGTAGTAATAAATAAAATTAATAAATAAATAGGCCTATTTTTAACTTAATATCTATATCTGTAATTACGTCTATTACTATTATTTATAATGAAACTAAGTATTTCGAGGAGCAGTTCCAAATCATTTGCTGTGTGGGTGTCTTCTTTTCACCAGCCTCGTTGGCTCCAAAATCCCCTCCTTCTTCCTTGTCCTCTTCCTCTCCACCTTCCACAACCTAGTCCTTGTTGACCTCTCCTACTTTCTCCTCTTCCACCTCCCATACATTGTCCAACTCCCCTGCCTCTTCCCCGTCCCAGCTGTGGCTCTACAGCTCCTCCATCAGCTTGGTTGTCATCGCCACCACATACATCATTGTGGTGATGACCAACTTCACCACCTATTCCTGCATCTCTACCACCCCGGAGAGGAGAACCAGCTTGACCACGAGGAAGCTGATGAGCAGGTGGCGGTGGCAAATTGGCAGAATTGCCATCTCTTTGTGGAGAATCCTCTATCTAATCCTGTACAAGTAAAGAAATGTAACTGAAGAAGTAAGTTTCAAAAGAAATACTTACATCCAAAAGGAGATTCATCTCAGATTCTGTTTGCCACAAACCTTCAGCCATTTTTATTAAAAATAATTGTGCCAAAAATCAAAACATTATTGACTATTATGAGCGGACTTAACAGTACACTGGTACTGTAAAGAGCAATAGAGAGCAATAGGCAGGACAACTAAGAAGAGGAGAATAAAGCTTTGTTGAGGGACAGTCCTGACACCCAAAAATACAATTAATAAAAAGTGGTAATTTTTTTAATACATAAAATAATTATTTTTATTAAATGAAACTACAGCAGATACAGTGATTGCATAGATGTATCAAATAATATAAATTTAATTATGTGTATAGTTGATGTACATAATGTCATCACTCCAAAGGGTGAGAGATTCTATTCATCTTTTATCACTCCGAAGAGCGAGATTCTATTGATCTTCTATCAGCACACCTAACAGAGAGATTTTATTGATCATTTATCATCGCTCCAAAGAGCGAGATTCCATTGATCTTTTATCATCACTCCGAAGAGCAAGATATTGTTCAGAGAGAAAGAAAAAATTTACCTATGTACAAAACAAACACAATTATATAATACTGGCATTGGATTACACTTATTGTACTGTTCTTCAGTGACATTAGAGCAGACACTGCCATCAGTGCTTCTTAAAAGATCTGCAACTTTGGCAATTAGTTCATTACTTCCTCCTATAAACATAAATCTGCAAAATACCTCAAGACCACCTTGAACCAAATCACTCGAGAACCTGCTAGTACCCTTTACACAAAACATTTTATTACTGTACTAGATTTGCTTAAAGACAACCAGCATAGCCTTGCCATCATTTTTGGGACATGTCCCACTATGGTACCTGACTTGCATACAGCTACTGCATAACAGTCATGAGGGTTGTTCATTTGTGGGCTACACACCAGCTCCTCACCTATACAAAGCTCCCATATATCTTTGTAAACATGAAGACCATAAATACAGCTAGATACATCAAACATAGTGCTGTATTAATGATTTTCACAGCTGAGATACCTTCCCTCCTAATGTAAACATGTGGTCAATTGTCATAGCAACTATCTAATCGTTTCCATAAAAATTTTTATTAGCATTCGCGAAAATTAGTTGTCCTACGGTATTAATTATTATTATGGTTGAACTCAACCCCCTTGTTTCTTTTACTTTTTGACAACCCTACTTTATAATTTTTTAAATTTCTTTTCTATTTCCATACTAGAATATCCTGCTGTTCAGTTAATGAAACCGGATAGTATTAACTGGCTCCGTGCTAATTCAGTGCAGCGCTTTTTTCATGGATTTTGTGTCACTTTTTTTGCTACGTATGACAGCTGCATGTTGAGATTCATGGTATCTTTTCAAATGCTACAGATATGGTGCCTTATGTATACAAGTACTATCATTATATTTGTAGTATTTCAAAATGTTTTTCTTTGCTCCACACAAGTTACACTGGGCAGCCTTATCATCTGATGTTACTGTTGAGTAGTTTAACCAAGATACACTTCTTTTTATACTTTGCCTCGCTAAGTTAAATGGCAGGGTACTTTGATGGGTACTTAAATGAACAAGCTTCTAGCTCTAGTGTCGCATGAGATGAGTTGGGCTCTGAACTGACTTCTTGACTGGAAAATGACAAAACCATAGCTTGTTTATGGAGTAGCTACAGTAGCTAATGAATTTAAATCTTATCTAGCTGTTAGTACAAGACTAAAACTTCACAATAGACCACAGTGATTGTCTAGTAGTCCACTCACGAAATATAAAACTTTTAAATTTTTAAAAATTTAATTAACTGAAATAAATAGGTGCTCATGGCTAATTATTAATAAAGTAATAATTAATAAGAATGGCTAGTTAATTGTAATAAATGGGTGCGGTTATCATATCAAACAGCCCCTCTAAAAAGGTTACTATCAATATCTGCAAATATCAGTAAAATATCAATCACTTTGACGCATGGCCCATCCCTACCGACGAGTATACTTGTCGGTGTTTTCTATGTGTATAAATTACTATCATTATTATTACACAACTATACAGAGCATACAAAATATACAATGATAAAACACTTAACCAACAGGAAACAAAAAGGTTGCAAAAGTGCTGAAGGACTGAAAGAAAGCAGCCTCTATTAAGTAATATGGTAGAAGAGTAGAGGAAGGGAAGGAGTGGAATAGGAAAAAAGGAAGCAATGACAAAACAAAGAAATACACATACTATGAAAAATAAAGAACAGAGGGTTTAGAAATATAACATTTGGCACAGTGACAACATACATGAAAGGTACATGAATTACAAGGGTCAAACTTATTTAGAAAATGTTCATAAAAATAAGATTTAATAATAGACTTTAATGTAGAGAAAGATAGTGAAAGATAGAGAGGGGGAAGAGAATTATTGACAACAAGAAGCCGGTTAAAATCAAAAAATCTAGATAACATATCTCGAGTGTAGGTATGCTTTAATTTGTGAAAGTTAAAAATCTGATCTTGCCTACACAAAATGATACATAGTCCAAAATATCAAAACTAGTGGAGTGTTCCTTTAGACTCTTCAGGAAGAAAAACAGATGATTGAGCTGAAGGATATACTTAAGAGGAACAGGTCCAGGTAGAGCAGTTAAGTTTTGTATTCACAAGAGTAGTCTCATCAGGAAACGTTATAATACCCGCACTAGGGATACATCGCAATTGTATGACCAAGCCCGAGGTCCACAGGCCCAAGGGTGAGGTCATACAAATTCAACGTATCCTTTAGCGGGGGTGTTATCAACATGTGTGATAATGAGTGGGCATGTCAAAGGCGTGTGCCGATGAGCATGCTCAGTACTACTACACATCTACACCTTGCAGTGAAATGAAGGCAATGGAGGACAGGAGACTAAGAAAAAGGTAATTTATCAACAGATTTAGGCTTTAGGTTGACATATCTAATTTATTTTGAGACTATAATATCTGGAAGGGTATAATCTAGGTCAGGAAAAGAGATTCTGCACTTGCACAAAGCCCCGTGTGTCAATCTTACCTTCCCTGACCATCTCATTTAGGCGTTGAGGTTAAGACAACAATTGATTTAAACACGGAAGGAAAGCAGTGAACTCAACTTGCATGGATTATTGGTCTGTGCCTCGATCTAAAGTTGTCTGGACTCCCCATTCTTTGGCTTTGTACCTGTAAGTCCCTGCTGCAAGCTCCCAGGCCAATGCCCAGACTACATTGACAGTTGAATTGAATTCTAGCTTATTTAGCTGTCCAATATGTTGCTTTGTATAACAAGTGTCTGTCAAAACCATAGGGAGAAAAATAAAACCACAGTGACACATCACATTTGTAGCATAGGCGGTGCATTTCATACGCTCACTCATTATTAGACAGAATATCATATAGGCGGTAGCATATATCTATGGTTGAGGTTGATTTTTTAAAATGGCGGCCAAATTTACAATTTTCATACGCTTATAACTCTTTTAGTTTACATTGTAAAGCCTTAGTAGTTACTTCACTGAGTTCTCCTTCACTGAGCAATTCTCGTGGTACATTTAAAGTGACAGGTGATGTAACGGGAGCAATTCTGGAGAATAGGCCAAAATTCATATTTCTGCAAAATTCTTCAGACTTTTTCTTCTTTCATCTTCTATCAATACGGAAATTTTTTAAAATAGGGAATAGCTTAAAATGGCTTTTGCACCATTCCATTTGGCTTGGTTTAAGGATAAGACGAGTGCTTTTATTATCGTACTTAGTTTAAGGTTAAGAACTAATTATTTGGGCGTGATTTATCACACCCCTCTCCATTTCAGGCACCATTTTGAAATTAAATACGAATGAGCAAAGTTGCGATAGATAACTGTGTCGTTTAACATTTTCGTTTTTGCTCTATTCTTGATCTTTCGCTCTGATCTTAATTGCAAGGAGTGCTCACTGCTGAGACTAAGAGATTACCGGTTCTTTTAAAAGCTACTTGTGAAATAAGTTACTTTAAAATTTAATTTTCATTTTTGAATTAGAGTGAAAATTAAAGTTACAGCTGCTCAGTATTAGCCACTCAACTTCATTTAGTCAGCTGCTTTTGAAGTACTGTGTTTTATGCTTCTGTTGCTGCAATATATTGAGATAAGTGTTATACAATGTTAAGTATCAGCAGAGTTTATGATGATAATAATGTGCATTCTGCATTCTTGGTGTTATGGTAAATGTAATTATTTCTGGTTTCAATGTTAGGACTGATTTTGGTTGTGATCATTTTACTAAAACGAAGTAAAAAAAGGAAAAACAACTTAACTGGGAATAAAACTAAGAAAAGAAATGCAACAAATTATGTTAACAGAAAGCAAATCAAAAATTTCATAGATAAAAATAGATCAAATGGCAGAGCATACTATGTAAGACAATGTAACAGGGTCAAAAGCAAAGCGAGAATTGCATATAAAATCAGGAAAAAGTATAACATTGCTTCTGCAAAGGCTTTTACCAGCAGTTTTAGGCATGAACCTGGGTTATGTATTGCAAAAATGTAAATATTGGTATAACAAAAGTAAAGATGAGAAAACTATAAAATTATTAGTGTATTTACTAAAAATGTATTCTCAAAACCTCTTTAATAAAGAATGTCTAAAAGACGTTATCAACAAAATTCTGACCCACAAGGACGGAAGTCTTTGAAACGGTATTATGAAAACAGAGATGTAATATTACATGCTACAAAAGATAAATTTTTAAAATTTAAATATTGTGATAATGAAATGGATAAGTTAAAAATAGCACTGAATATGGAAAATAAGAGGTGTCTAAATTAAGATTATTATGATTGTAATTATTGTGAAATATGGTATAGATTGCGTTCTAAGTACTCATTAACTGCACCATATAGTGAAGCAAAGGAATATTTTTTTACAGCAGCCCCAAAATAGTTAATTTATTGCCATCAAGTATGAAAGGTATATATTTTGAGAACACAACATATGACAGTAAATGTAATGCTGCATCAAGTATATTGTTAGAATCACTTTTGAAAAACGGATCCCATATAGTAGGCATATTGATATGTGTATAAAATAGCATTAGGAAATTGAAGTTGAATGGCTTTAGTGATTTTGGTGAGCAATGTCACACAATAGTGAGCCCTATTTTTATGAATCAGCACATTTGTATCCTAATGATAATTTTGATAGCCAATTAGATATTCCAATTGCAATCCCTGTTGATACACATGGCACCTGTTATGTAGCAGAGATTGTTGATGTATCATGTATTGATAGAATAGAAGAAAGTAATGATAATAGTGACTCTGAAGAAGATAGTCTTGATGACAACAATAGAATGTATACCAATAAGAGAAACCCTACCCTCAAATGGCACTGTACAAGCAGGTGCAAGCCTTTATTGAAAAGTGACATTAGTTCTATTATTTGAAGCTAGACGATATTTTGATGAACCCATTAAAGAATTGAGGAAGCATTTAGTTGCATGCGATTAATGTCCTGATGATCATTATGACAAGATCTCTGCATGTTGAAAAAATTGATCAAGTGTATGAACATGATAACTGTGATAATACAAATGTAAGTAATTGTTAAAAAAGTTGAAAATAGCGTTGAAAAATATTAAAAATATTCAGAAAATGTTTTTGAAAGGATATGCTATCCTATTGTGTGTAGTAGTAATGATAATGGCTGTAAAAGTATGCTGTGTATTTTACACAATGCATCTGTACATTATCTTTTGCTGAGACACCTTTTAAAACACTTATGTTGCTAGAAATGCCCATTTAACAATAGATAATATTGATTGTTTCCTTGCTGATGGCGTTATAGCACAATTGATGAATTTAAAAATTAATGGAGCAGATAAGACTGAATTTGATGTCTATCATGCTATTAACGATGGTGAAGAAGATGACCCATTTAGATTACGAAATTTAGATACTGTACTTTATTTTCAGTACTCAGATGCTATTGATGAATTAATGAAAGCTTTGTCTGATTAAGCAGTTAATGCATGTTGTAGCTGTGAGAGGCTTTTAGAAAAAAGTCTCTCACTGAAGCTAAAAATTTAGTAGGTTACATTAGAGAGACTGATCCTACAGCAATAAATAAAGTAATGTATATTTGTAATCATTGTGAACCTATTAATAGGAAAATTGAAGTTCCAGCACCTTGTCTACTCAATGGGTTAAAGTGTGAGCCACTACCCAAAGAATGGGAAAATTTGGATCCTTTGAGTTGCCAGTTAATACAGAGAGCCAAATGATTTCAGACAAGTGTTAGGCTAAGCACACACCTTAAAAGTGCCTATATATAACTTATTGAAGGCTCTTAAAGGTGCAATGTTTCATTTACCCCTTCCATTAGACAAAACCACGGAAATTTTAAATAAGATTGGTATAGATTCTAATGATATGCCTAATCCAGAACTTTATATTGTTATTCATGGACAGCCTACTATATCAATTACTGTCTGGCGTGGAATAGTTGACGTAAATAAAATATAAGAAGCACTAAAAAAACTAATAGAAATAAATTGGCCATATAGAAACTTAGACGATGATTCAATTGACAAATCGTCTAAAAATGTTATACAAGTAGTTAGCAATAGTACTTGAAAAATGCTTCATAAAGCAAATGATTAAGATTTAGAAGGTCTTTCCGCATATACCATTAGAAATCTTGATAGTAAAATTGCAACAGTTTCTGATAATAGTGAATAGAAACTAATGAATGTAAAAGAAGCGCCTATAGAGAATAGGCAAGAGCATCTTGATTTATGCTTTCCTACTTTATTTCAAACTGGGCAATATGGTGAGCATCTTCCCAGACAAAGCTATCGAGCGCAGACTTTTATCATATAGTGAATACATAAAATCAAGAACTTACAACAAAGATTCCCGATCTTGTAGAAATCATTCATATTGTTTGCTCATTTATGGTTTATAAATTAACAAGGCCTTTAAAACTGGTAAATATAATTTATTGAGAATATCGAGGGGCAAGGGTCAAACTGTTGATAAAAAATAATTGTGTTAGATGAAGAATTTTAAGGCAATTTAAGTACAAGGTTGGCTCCAATACGGGGCACAAATCATATTGATTCCGCATAAAAGGTGAAGTCAAAGCAATGATTGCTGAGTATGGCTCATCAACACATTGCCTAACATTAAGTTGTGCTGAATATGATTTAGCTAATATAGCGTAATATTTAAAAAAAGTAAATAATGCTCCACAACCATAGTGTATTTCTAGATTATGTACTGAGGACACTGTTTCTGTATCACGACAATTTTCTGACAAGTTTAAAAAATTTATTAATATAGTCATTCTCCAGAGAAGTGTTCTAGGCAAAGTAGAGCAATATTATGAATATCAAATGCGTGGAGTGCGTTATTATCACATCCTCTTATGTATTGAAAATGCTCCTGTTGTTGGCATCAATCATCCAGAAGAAGTCTGTTTTTTTATACAAGATAGAATTACCTGTCATATACCAGACAGAAATACCTCGCCTGATTTAAAGTTTTTGGTAACAAAATACCAAATGCACAAGTGCAGCAAGTACTGCAAACGAAACATTAAAATCAGAAAGACCAATATATTTAGATGCCGACATGATTTTCCTAGACCAGTACAAAATAGTATTTTCATCAGTGATTTTCAAAATAGCTTGAAATCATGCGATAAATTATATTATCTTAAATGAAATGAAAAAGAACTTTGAGTCAACGACTGCAATCCTTTACTGTTGAAATTTTGGCATGCAAATATGGACTAGCAATACATAGCAGAGTGGAGTCTTTCCTTATCGGAGTATGTAACTGGATACATCACTAAAGCAGGAAAGAGTCATGCACAGGATTTATGGGATGAAGTAAGCAGCTGTGACAACATACACAGCAGGCTTTGGAAAATCGGACAAAAGTTGCTTCGAACTAAAGAAGTAGGACTATATGAAGCCAGTGATCTTCTCAGTGAAAGTTTACACATTAAATCAGTAACTGTACAGTACGTTAATGTGTACTTGCCTCATAAAAGGAGCAAAAAAATAAAAAACTATTCATATTTAACAAAAGAGGATCGATCTGCTAAAAAAATTTTTAGTCTTAGCATAATTATAGAGTTTTATCCAACAAACTAAATAACATGGAAAATCAATCTCTTTACCAATCTGTTAGTAATTGCAAATTTGATATAATAGGAGAAAATGGACAAAAAGAATACAAACATCGATCAAAGCCAGTCCTTCCAAATAATAGGACATTTAGTCCTATGCAAAAAGCGGAAGAGACGATTTTCATTACTCGCTATTATTTTTATTTGTGCCTTTTAGAGATGAGAGCACACTCGTAATTGAAGGAGAAACAATGGAACAAGCTTTTAGGCATCACAAAGAGGAATCTATACGTGGCATTTAAAATTATTTCAGTTAACTACAGAAATTATTAGAAGCTGAACGTGATTGCAAGTAAATAGTCATGGAAGAATTAAAGCCGGTTTTACTGAAAAACTTCCTGATAATAAGAAGATAATGAGCCTTAATTACTGGGTGAAATAATGGAAGCAGTAGTTGATATTGCTGACATGCATATAAATGTACGTACTTTAACATTAGAGAAAAGAGAGGCAATGCTTAATGTAGATCAAAAAAGAATTTTTGATAAAATGAAGACTCATCATATAAGTGAAAAAGAACATAAAGACTTATTAGAGAATGAGTTTTTAAGACTACATAGATTATTTCAGCTACCAATACAACATGAGGGAAAGACAGCTGGATATTGGGCTTTCAGTAAAGAAGCTCAGAAAAGGATAACAATGACAATTACAAATTTGACGAATTTTAATAGTAGAAGTGGTATCTAAGGTATCCAATCTAACTCTAGCATACTTACATGTTAGGAAGGGTAGAAGTGAAGGCAGAGACCAGGAAGGCTCTATCTTCCTCTGATAGAGATAAGGCAACGGCAGCTGGAGTTTCCTCCTGCTCGTTGTCCTCCTCATGGTCGGACCAGCCAAATGCAGCAGGTGGCAAGTCATCAAGGTCAGTGTTGCCTTCCCTGTCTGCCCAGTCTTTTACTCTGTGGTGGATCGCCCTCTTCTTGGGTGGCGGCCCAGCCTTACTACTAGACTCCAGAGACTGGACTCTAGCAGAGACATCATTAATGGAGTCATTGAGGGATGATTCCATCCTCTGCAATAACTTCATTATAGCTTGGTTCGAGGCGCACCTTTTCCTGCGACTATGCACAGTTTTGGGGCGCCTCTTAGTCTTAGCAGGGCTCTGCCTGCTGCTGTAGCTAGATTCCGACAAAGAAGATGAATCTAGTGAGCTTGAGCTTGAACTCATAATGAAATGGCGTGGTCGCCGGTCGGAGTTAGAAAAAGGCCAATGAGGTCAAGGCGTGGGGCAGCTTATATAGCCAATGTGTGGCCCCACCATAGGTGGAGTGAGTTACCGTAAATTCTTTTTATTACTACAAACTAACTGAAATTTAGAAAACTAGGCCAAACACCATTGATATGTGAGACTGAGCCTTCTGAATTATAATACAGCAGGTAGTACAACTACTTCTGATGTAATTGTGCATGGCAACAGGGAAGCAAGCAATAATCTGTCAAATTACAAACTAGTTTGAGACAATTTGGACCTCACAGTTTCTCCACTTTAAATGAGAAAGGACAACACGGTCAAATCGTTGCACTACTATCACTTTTATGGAGTACAAGATAGGATATCGGTTCATAATTTAAGCGCAACAGTTCCATCTCACACCATTACCCTCCATGAGGCAGCACCATCAATTTTGCCATCAACAAGAAATAGAGATTCATTTGTGCAGAATTTGCACATTTTGTATTCTAGAATACTAAAGCAATCTTACTTTTTTTGATAAATTATTTGGATACCTTGTTGTACCTCAAATACATCATCGTCGTTACACAGAAATGTCATCTAAATCTGTTATTGAATTTTCCATAAATGTTTTAAAAAGTATAGCTATTACAGTCATGACAGGTTCCATTGGGTGTTATATTCAAAAATGAAAATAAAGTAGAAGAGATGGTTGACATTTTATGTAACATTCATCAGTATGTGCCACATGTTGAACTTGAGAAACATTGATCCCTGAAACTAATGAAGTTGAAAAGGTATAATGTTTATTCATATGTCATATGTTCCAATTTATTATAGGTATGGCATGCAAAAAGTCATCAAATATTGTTGAGTGGAGATCAGTTGTCTGTTGCCAGGACAATATCTGCCATACAAGTTAAGAGTAATGAAGAGCGACCATCAGAGAGGCTTGTAGGACTAAGACCAACAATTGAAGACTGGCACACAAAGCTATCATTATTTGCAGTCAGTTTATATTCATTTTAAACTATGTATGAATTGATTATATAGGTCATTTGGAAGTATTTCCTTTCTAAAGTGTCAGTTTCTGAACGTGGAACATTGTACCAGCTTCGTAACCTTATTGGTAGGTCCAATGTTGTTGCAAGACCAAAGAATAACATGAATTCTTGTGAGTATTTTTACTTACAATTATGCATAGTTATGTCACTGCTGCAGCTATGAAAGTTGTAAATATAAAATCACAAGATGAATGGCCATCTCATATATCTCCAGATTCATGGACACTTGATGTTGAAGATCGTAAAAAATTGATGACGTCAATTCTTTCAAAAATAATTTCAGATTTTACTGATTTCATGACATGTAAGTGTGAAGATGATCGTATACTGAAATGTTCAAAGCAATTGATGACAATTGGAGCAATTTACTTAGAATTTGCCGATTCAGTTCGTGAGGGTGACGGGGATAGACTGATAATATGCTGGAAGCACCTCATGATAAGTGCAGCTAGTGAACATCTCGACCAGTCTAAACATAGAAAGAGTTGCTGGTGCCCAAGGAGGATTAGTAAAATCTTTTCCTAAGTTAGTTTGGAAATATTGATACATTTTAGAACAATCAACCATGGTTAAACAGTAAATTATGGTCCTTGGAAAAAGATCTCGCTTTGCTCTCAGTTCCTCTAAGACAGAATTGAAGTTACATTCAACAGATGTAAAAGGAAAGTCCGATAATACAGATTATCCTTGCAAGGTGAAAGTACAATTACAATAGGGTCTTTCATGCCAAGAAGATGCAATAGTTCCATTCTTAGAGAGTAAGGAGCAGCTGCTGTCAATGCCATCACACCACAATTACTAGGTAGCAAACTAGGGATGTCTCCAATTTTCAGTAAACAATCGTGAAAGGTACAACTCCTATTACAACATAATTATTATATACCATCTATCTGGAAATTTTTACTGTGATTTTAAGTTTACTTGATTAGAATTTTGCAAAAACTAGACTACTGATATAATTACATGCCATATTGAATACTTGACACAGTCTTATTTAGTAAAAATTAAATCACAGCACAATTTTAAAACACAAAAATTTTTTTTCCGACAAATTTCCTGATCTATGGAAATTGAATTGATAGTATTATTAATAATTTACCAAGTGATTACAGTATGTGCCTCATCAATTATGAAGCCTTTAATCCTGGCTTGGTAACTCTCTAAGCTAATTAACTTTCTCCAACTTCTCAAAATCAGTGCTTCAGGGGTACGGTAACTATGTGATACTTTCCATTTACAACATCCACTTTCATGTCTTCATATTCACTGTCATCTCCACACACACAACCGATTGCCAAACCTTTAGCTCTGAAAGAATGGACCTACAAATCTAGTTCCTACAGTATTCTACTCATGATTGTCTACTGATTTTTCGTAATTGAAGTCAATGGAGTAACTACAATTATGATGCTTTTGGGTCTGCCTTGATTCTCAGGAAAGGAATCATATATGTGTCACCCACGCATCATATATGTATAACTTGTGTAACCCACGCATCTGGGTTACACGGAGATGAAGAGAAACATTAAAAAATGATTTCTTCTACAATTTTGCTGTAGTAAAAATGGTAGCAATGGAGAAGACACAGGCCATTAGTGACAGAAGGTTAGTATTTCGTATTTTCCCGTGAATCATCGTTTCTGTACATTATGTAAGCGTGGCCGATGAGATAATCATTAAATATTTAAAAAAATTCCCAACATAACTAGAGTGTGAACTAAGATGCTCTAAAATAAAACCTACACCAAAACTTGGGGGCTCCTAAGCCGACTAGTGGACTCCTAACATAATTAAGGGACTCCTAGCATTAGTAGGGGACTCAGTCCTAACTTAGTAAGTGTACGTAGCTCAGTAGGGACTCACAAACTATGTGAAAGATGAATTTTTTTAAAGTGAAAAAGCATAACCCATTCAGTAAAATCCCATACTTTACATGTGCATAATAAAATTAAGACTGATAATTTCCAAAAAAATTATCAAATAAAAAAATTTTGTAGAACAATTTTCACAAAAGAAATCATCACAATCCTTGCCCAATATACCCGAACAAGACTTATGCACCCACACACCACACTCAGTACATTGGATCCAACATACAAAGTTCTTTCCATTGTTGGGATCATCTTACCCTTAACATATTGCGCAAAATGTAACTTCAACTTCATTCAGTGTGTCAATACATTGTTCTTCTTCTACTAAAGAAGGTTTAGCCCATTGCTTAATGATTGGCCTCTTCTCATTGGTGGAAAAAATCTGTTTGGCTTTTCATGGTTAGCATTTGGTGCTGGACGCTTGCAGACATTAAAAGATATCTCGTTAATAGGGGTAGATTGCTTCTCAATTGTCTTCTGACTTGATACAGCTGCCATCACATGTTTTTGGGAGTTGAAAGTGCTTCATGGTTAATGGAAGAATCAACAAGAATTTGCAGCTCATATAATGCATCATTAATACCATTTTTTTGGTTGTTAAGCCTAATGTCTGCTGATGATTTAAGAATGAGAACGAAGTATTCAGCAGATTTCAGTTTTTCAATGTTACCATCAGTCACAGAGCAATCAGTAGTCAATGTGCCCTGTGCAAGATCTCTTTCTTGTCTGTCTTTCTCAAGCTGTGGCATTTTGCAACTTCTCAAGCTATTTAAATGAAGCTGCTTTAAGTGTGAGTGTTTACACACAGTCCTTTGCAAATAGGAATTGACACATGTATATATGTACATATGAACACATGCATTGCATAACGAACACTTTAGTTGGCATGAGCACTCCTCAACAACACTTCTTACAGTGTAGACTTTATCTTCAGATGATTGTGATGCCACTAGCCATGAGTTTCAATCACTATTTTTCTTTACCATGCAATCTCCCAGAATCAGAGATACTTTACCTATGCATTTCTTCAGCTGATTTGTGTCGTTCAATATTTTCCTTGATGCGATAGTGGATTTTCCATTCTCCAATTTACTAACTCGGTCAAAAGCCTTATTCTTAGCAAAACGCAACAAAACGGATAACAAACAGTCTACTCTTCGATTTTGCTTATTTTTCAAATAAATGATTTTAAGGACACGGTGAAAGCTTTCAACATACATATTAGCATTGACTCCAGCTCCGAATCGATATGAATATGCCCACTGCTGTGTACATGGCACGTAGGTAGAGCTGAAGTAATCCAAAAAGCTTTCTTTTTTATCCTTTTCAACACTTAATTCTTCATTCTGATGATATAAAAGAAACTGCTGAAAAAGTAGCTCAAAATTGTCTGTACCTGTTTCCTGCATTATAACACGCAAGTAGTGGTAGAAACTAATTCTGGCTGCTGTAGACTAAACTAACTCAGTCAACTTTTTTCTCCATGCTTTGTCAATGTGCCATGTACATATGGTTGTGAATTCTTCCGCCCTGAAACACACTGATCCACGAATTATAGAATTGGTCAGTCCAATCAGACATGAAGAATTTTGGCTTGAGATTTCCAACAATGGCCTTGATCGATTTTAAAAAACTTGATCTGATCTTCATCATTGCTGATGGCCCATGCAATGGGTACACGTGCATCAAATTCGTCAACAACTGTTACAGTAATTAGCAAGAAATTGTACATTGTTGTGCTGTGTGTTGAATCAATGAATATGACTTTGCCATTTCCAAACTTCTTTGCCATTTCTTTTCGAAATTCAGTTTGTAGACACAACAGGATAACATTTTTGGCTATGTTATCAACATCGTTACCTGGTTCAACCCCTTGGGTCTTGTAAAGCAAACTTGGATTATACGATTCGTTTCTCATCTCTTCAACCCATATATCGACACTGAAGATCATTTCGATGTCGCTGTATTCCTTCAACATTATACTGACGACCGATATTCTGAATATCTATGATTGAAACCAAGTGTTCTCATCTAACGCTACTCGTCACACTATCTCTGATGTCATCAAGTATTATCTTTTCAGAAATTCCTTCATGCAGCTTAGTTGCTATTTTCGATTGCAACTGGCCATCCATTGTCAAGTGGATTAACTGCATTTTATGATTGTGATGATGAGAGCAATACTCTACATAAACAGCATCTGAGTGAAGGTCTTGATAAGCCTTCATATAAGCAGAGCATTGTTTACCAATTTTACACTATCCTTGCAATTTTAATTGACGATTCCTGCACCATTTGGGACGTATTTCTCAGATCGGTTACAGTAGAAGTATTGGCGCTAGTCTTATTATAAGAATTATTTAAGTGCAATATCAGATCCTTTTAATTTAGAAAACTAAAATAGTAAAAAAATTTAAATATAAATAAACACTCATTCAGCTAATTCATAGGTGGAATACTTCTGATTAAACCAGCAGTGGCCTGAGTGCATTATAGCCACTGAACTGTCATGCAATGCATGATGCATATGATGAACTATTACAACACAATCAGTGTAAAGCATTTGAGGCAGAAATGAAGAATCACAGTGTTTATATTGTATCTACAGGGCTTGCCCCACCCGCAAAAGGGCTATTATACTGTATTATGCTTTATTTTGGTGGCACTTTATTATGGTGATTTTGCTGCAAAATTGTAATTGGCTGTTTTTAATTTGGTAATTTTTGTGTACATTTGCATTACATTAATGATTGGCAGCTTTAATATTGGCAATTTTGCTTGCGAACTGCCAATGGCTAACATAAAACTCAACCAAATTAAAGTGCTATACAGTATATTATTTATTTCAGTGTCACGCCCATTATCATTAGCACACAACTGCCTCCAACAAAATATAAGTATTGACATATTCATTGTTCTCTAAAGTAAGGCAGTAAGGAAGTCTATACTTTGCTTGTACTGATAGTGATACCTACTCCAAAGTATCATAGAATCTGAAGTGTGCTTGTATTTTACAAAATTTATTTCTAGGTCCTAGGATACTACGTTAAATTATTTACCTGTCATGACATTCATTACAAAACACCGAGCCACTCTCTACCACGGTGGCCCCATGAACTGTTTTCACATGCCTTGAAAGACTCAATTAATATGCAAAAGTCCTTTCACATAGATTGCGAGCAGACATAAGGAATTTTAACATAAGGAATGGAGCATGTGTTTTCAGGATATCCCCAAAATACGGGATTTTACAAGATGCTAACCTTCTGTATGTAATGGTTAGTGAGAAGGTGCTCTTGCTTGTAACTGAGCAGGTTTAGATCCGATCGAGGCATCTGAAATACCATTGGCAAAAGCAACTTTTATGCTTTCATATGGTAAGAACAACTTAGTTTCCGTCATGCCCGCCAATTGGTTGATTTTCTCATGCTGGACCACTTTCCCTTATACTTTCTTATGCTATTGCTAAACATAAATGTCAGGGCTTCTCACTAAATACAGCCATTATTGATTTATCGACTGATGTTTTTGGGGATGGTATGCACAGACGGACCCACGACTTAATTTCACGGTGGGCAATTATAAGATGGGTGGGGTAATTAGATGGTCTGGTCAAGTAAGTGATAACAAAATAATAGCATAATGCCATTGTAAACGTAAATACAACAAAGGGGTGTGTAAATTGGACTCAGAGTTTAGTCACTACCATACTCACTGCTAGTCAGTTCAAAACGATTCGTCTCTACTTTTCTGTCGCTGCAAATGAATCTACAACTCCATTTAAGTCAATGGTCATAGCTATCTCTCTCTCTATGGACAAGACAGTCAATGATGAGAGTCAATCTTCCACCATCCTACTTCTGAGACAAGTCTTGATAAGCTTAAGGGCAAAAAAAGACAGCCAACTTTCTGCACTAGTTACTGCTACTGTCAAAGCAATTTGAGTCAATTTGAAGATAATTGTGTATGCTGGTTGGCATGATTGAAGATAACTCCTGAAAGCTACAAGAAATTCAAGTGTCAGGGTCAGTTGCTTCACTAAGTTATCTTCTACTTTGAGCTGGTTCCCTGTTATTGTGGTACCATACTGCTTAGCAAAAGGCTCGAGATCTGCCAAACACAGAAAATTGGATGCTGTGGGGATCAGGACAATTGAACATGGGGCACAAAAGACACCATTCAGGAAACGACTATATCAGAAGTTAGAGTATTTCCTTAACTAGTCCACAATACATTTTCTCATTCAGCAATTGGCATAGGCACTTGGAAAAACTGAAGGTAAAGGCATGTGATTGAAAGGCAAGTCATACTCAATTTTTTTGATCAGTCTTTCCTGGATCAACAAGCTGTTATTATCATTTATTCTACACTCATCTATTTGCAGTGTGGAACTGCTCTCTTTAGTCCGCAATTCTGTAGTATGGCATGTATCCTCTGATTGCAGTGATATATCAATTTCAATTTCAGAATCCCTGGTATCAGCAAGAGTATCTGCTAGCAATGATAATTGAAATACTTGATTAAGAAGTCAGTTTCAAGCATAAACTAACTAGCATCATGAGGGTCCGTTGACAGCCTGGGATTCTTTGAAAAGAAAGACCTCATGTAGGGCTCACAACTAAAAAAATGAACCTCCTTTATGTCTTTTAATTATTCAGGGAAGTTGTTCACCACTTACTAGTTGCAGAACTAGTAAAATTTCTGTAGTTCATAGCTTTTTTTCTACAAAAATAAATAATAAACTTTTAATTAATTAACCAATAATTGAAATATTTACATAATTTATGGTGTTACTCGCTGCGGAGTTTTACACTTATTTTCAACTTCTTTTTTAGGTTTTCTAATTACAAAAACTTGGTAGTACTTGGCTTATTGTCACAGTCAAGTCATTGGTAAGTTTTACACAGACTTTTGAAGTCATTTGTGACCATAATTGAAAAAAGGTACCTTATGGTGGATTTCTAAATTTATCATTATAATGAAAAATATCAACCTGTGAGTGCTCTGTTAGACAACCATTGTTTCTAGAAGTTACATAGTAACTTTTTGCATCCTCTGGAGTAATTTTATAATTAATGGAGCTCAGGAAGGTGGATTTTTTTGGCTTTAGACCAATTTTCCTATCCGCCGTAAGGTACCTTTTGTCAATTATGGTCACATTTTGTGATTATCGGTTTTTCATTTTAGAGTACAGTGAAACCTGATTATGGAACTTCTCTAATGAAAACCTCCTTATAATGGAAAAAATTTAATGTACCAACACATTTCCCCAGTTTTTCAATGAAAACAGACCGCCTTGTAATGAAAACTCCTTTGTTACGAAATAACAAAAGCTTTTTTATGACCAAGATTCCATTTTATTTCCATTTAATGAAAAGTGGGCGTGGCGACGCGTGCACACTAGTTCTGTGACATCATATGATATCATAATCAATTAACAAGCGTAACAGGTGTTGGAATATTCCTATAATTGTTTTCACCACTTTGCAAGTACAGCTGGATTCTTATTAAGACTTATGAAGGTTGTCTTTACCTACTTATGCTTCCAGAAAAGACTTTAGAAAGTATCTCAATGTTCTTTCCCTGTTAGAAAGCTCATAACTTTGTCCCATGTTCAAACCACCATTTTGTTTGCTGTGACCACACCACTTATGTAGCGTGGGCAGGTGGTTGCTAAGGCTTGTTGTTTCTCCAATACAACGTGTATAGAAGAAATGTATTTGTTGACATATAAATATATATCGCAAGTGGGTGAAATCAATTACAGAACGACCTGGGGGCTACGGCCACTGGTCGTAAAAAGACACCCACCCGCTGTAACAATGGTGTCTTCTCACATTATGCTCTGACACTCTTATTTTACAATCTTACTATTCAGGAGCACAGTTAATTACCTTTAATAGTCTTTCCCTCATTTTTAAACATTTTCTGCAAACATATTTTCTTATTCTCCTCTCTTGTTCTGCAATTTGATACCCAGCTTACTCTGCTGTCTACTGCCCATCATTTTTTATAAGAAAGTAAAGTTATTCTGAGGTTCCACTATATATCTTTGTAGCCAGTCATAAATTTTGCAATATTTTTTGCTGAGAATAAAGTACGGATAGGTACTTCAATTCCACCAGACTTTCCATTTTTCAACTTTATTTGTCATCGGAAGACAATACCTCAATATTGTAACAATGACTTCAAAGAAAATAAGTGTTCCTTATAAATTTCTCATTGATTTCTACGAGAAATATGCCTCCGATGTGTCAAAAATAATTGAAGTAAAAAGAAATTATCCCTCTCTCTACATTGGCAGAAGTGATTGTTTACCTGCAACAGTTCAGAGAATGGTTTCACCAACAGTTCCATCAATTTTCGGAGAAAAAGATAAAAGATGTGGCCACAATAAACCCGAAACTCAAGGAAGATCACTTAAATTTATTTACTAGCTTATCACAGCTTTATTATTAACATTAGGAATACTAAAACAGTCTTTATCTGCTGACAACAGATATGACATTCCTGGTTATAGTTCAGAATCACAAATTGAGGAGACAGTGAGTAGTAGGTGAGGTACAGTCATCATCATGTGCACAATTTATAAAAATGGTAATAGGCGTGAAAGAAGGAAGAACTGCTAATTACAGCAATTAAGAAGAGAACTAAAAGCCATAAAAAGATAATAGTCAATAAGGATTTACTTATAGCTAATGTTCAACAAGACATTATAACTATCAGAGAGAGAAATCAGAGAGCAACATGTTGCCTTCGTAACAATACAATTTAGCAGCCTTAAATTTTGCCAAAGATACAGCGATTAGTGATGATGAAATTGCTGCAAGTACTGAAACTGATCAATTTTTTTACTTTTAACACCAAACGTGGAAATGAGTACTCTCCTGAAATACGAACACTTTATTATTTGTTACTAGCTTCACAAATACCACCTGGTAAAATTTGTAGATTAATAAAAGACGTACTTGTAGCTTTTTTTCCTGATGTGACTGTGGAAGCTTTAACATTGCCTGGTGGATGTTGTTCAAATTACATGAGTACAGAGGAGCTCAAAACAATAAGTATGGCTCATGAAGTTACACTTTTATCAAAACCAGATAGAGTATAACTGAACAGCGACGGCACTATAAAAATCAACACAAATAAAATGTTGCTGCTTTTAAGGTGTAGTTATTTCAATTAATGAAGTGCGAGATGGTGAAGCTGAGACAATTAATGCAGATAGTGATAGTCCACTAATAAAGCTCCGATCTTTTGCTGAACCATTAGGGATTCCTAACAATGAAATGTGAAACTGGTCAATAATTGAAGCATCAACATCTGATTCTGCGTCAACTCAAAAACGGTTGAATGATCTCTACAGCAATGCAAAGATGACATAAAAGAACTTCCTTCTGCAGGCAATGAATGTTTGGATATTGTACGTAACTTTTGTGCTATGCACTTAGGAGTTCTTTTACATAAAGCATTTGTTATAACTCTATGGCATTCCAGGAAACCACGTACACCTTTGTTTATGAGTTTTGTAAAATATTTGGCAATAATGTATGCTCTGAGTATCCAGTTCATATTCAATTTCAAGACTATTACGTTATATTTAAAGTCTAATTGATAACAAACAGCTTTACTATCAGGCATTCCTCACCTTTTGTCTCGCATGTCAAGTTGGAAGCAGATATTTTATAACTTCTCACAATGCAACTAAAGTACAATTCCTTTGTTCTGCTGCTTTTAAATTTCTGGCTTTGACAGACAAGTCTCAAAACTTGAGAGAGATGTATTTTTTAAGTTATCGAATGATAGTATTCTAGAGTTACTGAAAGTTGATGCTTTCATGTTCCATCACGTTTATGCACACTTAGCTTTATTGGCAAAGTCACATGCAAAAGCACTATTTAGAATTACAACTTTTTTAGAAAAAATAGTGGAGTGTCCTGAAAGCTTGTGTCATCGCTACTCTAAAGTTTTCACTTCAGAAGAAAGACTCCATTGTGATACTGAGTTTAACCATAGAAATCACAAACACATTCAGACCTTACCTGATAATGCATCATTTTATTCAATAATAACAGCTGGAGCGTTGTCTGTGAACAAAATCAGTACATAGGCAGTGGATTTTCTACTAGATGGTCTCTATTGGAATCCTGATACAAGAAGTGAAATTTTGAAAAATTTAGAACCCAGCAATAATTTATGTGAATCAATTTTGGGTTTAAATGATTATTATTGCACTGCACTACCAAATTTGGTTCACCTCACAAAAATAATCTAGTGGAAATTAAAAAAATCACTCAATGATGTGGTTTAATGAATTACTAAAGGAAAGACAGAATATCATCAATGAAATATCTATGAAGAGATGAAAAGAGGTTCGAGAAGATTTTCTTGAAATGTAGAAGTCGGTTACGAAAAGAAGACAAGAGAGAATGCTTGAGGAGAAAAAGAGACTGTTTGAAGAAAGAACAAGCAGCAGAAGAGGATCTGCTAACAAAGCTTCACTTAAATACATCATTAGCTGAATTTGAAACAGCACTGTCTCAGTTAAAAGGTGTAGGATTATCATCCAAGTAAGAAAATGAGAAAATTTTAAATTCATTAAAAGTGCAAGTCGGAACAAGAAAAAGCTTCTAATGCAGAAGACTAGCATCACGTTCACTTGCAATGGTCAGAAATGTTCACTTAGTATTTTAATTATGGAAGTTAAAAAGGTTATTGCAGATTCAACCGTCATTTGTGATCCAAATTCACGTGTTGGTAAAACCGTCCTGCATAAGTTTTTAGTTATAACAAAAGAGATGAGTGGTTAAGTGGCTTTGTAATGGACCATGATGGTGAAATACATCTCATTAAGTATAAAATAGCAGTGAAATATTTAATTTTAACTTGATAAAAGACCTTATGAGTGGGGACTTACCAGTTCATAGATACTATATACACACATGGATAAGAAACAGGAAGTTGGTTTCCAATAAAGCAGTACAAGATCAAAGGATAATGTCATCCTGTGTGCCATTCTCTTTGCTAAAATGGTGGCTCTATGAATGCTTGACCATATTTTTTATCTTTTGAAAGTGGTCCTTTTACCCAGATTAGGTAAGTACATGTCATCTTTGATGTATAAGTTATCTAGTCCCGCATTTACAGATTCAATCAGTATCTTTGTTTAAAAGTTATGTTACAAAATGTGTTGGCCTCCCATTTTTTTGTCAAACCACTTCTACTTGACTGTAGACTGGTTCGGTCAGTGTCCTGTAGACATAATATGAACACAACTATGTTGCAAGTACTG
The DNA here is from genome assembly GCF_000090795.2 of Amphimedon queenslandica. Taxonomy (NCBI): domain Eukaryota; kingdom Metazoa; phylum Porifera; class Demospongiae; order Haplosclerida; family Niphatidae; genus Amphimedon; species Amphimedon queenslandica. The sequence goes on along the minus strand of NW_003546271.1, from coordinate 83,639 downwards.
AAGGTATTTGCTTGTCTGTACCAGTTACAAAGACTGAGTCATTGCCATTGTAGTAGATTGTCAGTGGTGCCATTTGTAAACCACTTGTAGAGAAAAGTGTTGAGGTTATGAATGTCTTGTTTTGTTGTATCTGTTCCTTAATGACTTTTGTGTGTACTGCAAGTGTTTTTATATTCTTAATAGCTTTGACCAGCTTAAAACGGAGCACACTATCAGTCACCATAGGTGGGTGTGGCTTAATGATAACTTTAATTTTTGGCATGCCTGGTTGGAGTGGTCGCAGAAGAAGAATAGGGCGGATCAAAAAGAAGCCAGACCCTGTACGTGAGTTGGAATGTAATATCACCCTTGTAGACAAGGTATTAATCCCGTGCAATCCTTTATTACAGTAAATAAACTGTTTACCGCTAGACTACCAACGCAGAAACTCTAACTATGATAGACAAGAGAGCAAGTACTGTTTTGTCATGTTTAGCAACATTGGAGAAAGTATGTACCTCATTGATACAGTGATATTTATGTTTGACTATCATGATTATAGGGAAGAAGTACAACTGAAACAATAGTGATGAATTGTTCCTTTCCCTTGCACGTTCGACACTACCATCATTTAACTGATATGTCACATCATTGTCAGGTGAAAAGGTTCGAGTATTTTCTGTCTGGCATGACACCAGCACCTCAAGCAAACCAATCACTTTTGCCAAGTTATTAATTGTGACGGAGGACTTTTCGTGTACCTGTCAAGTGAATGGTTTAACTGTGCCAGTTTTGTGCTCTGCTTTTCTTCCATCCATGCTATTCTTTCCCTTAATGACTTCTCTACACTCTTAAACATGTTTATCAACTCAACCGTATGTCCGGGAAACAAAGAGGACCGTTCTGTGGAATTTTGCAAGTGCAAAAGCGGGAAATTTCTCTGCATCAAAAAAGTCTTCCTTGACACATCAAATCTTGCTTTTAGCACTGTGAGACATACTTCATGTGATGTTTTAGTGGAGAAGGAAAAAAGGAGTTTTATTTGTAACCAATATTAAGCCCAGCTCAGGTCAATGCTCTGAAGTTACAAGACTAATAAGCTGTTGGCAAAAAGTCCAAAACAAACAACCGTTTCCTAAATAGACCGCAACAGCAACAGCGAAGGCAGTCTATGAGGATCACAGTGAAACGCCTGGCCATTACAATAAGGGATTGACTGATAAACTGCAGGCTTTAATGGATGATAATGGTGTGAGTGTTGATCCTGATCTGGAGGCAGATTTATCACCTGTTCTTAGGGATGTTGATGGTCTATCACTGAATGATTTCTAAGGATGTTATGGGAACAACAAGTAGGTACATATAAATATTATTTACACACTATACTTGCATTATACAATGTACTTGTACATGTGGGTGACTGCAATGAAGAGTGACACTAAGGACATGAGGTGGCATCCATTATTTATAAGGTGGTGTTTGAGTCTGGTGCTGTTGTCACCTAAGACATATAATATCATGAGAGAATCAGGAATGCTGTTGTTACAATCCCAAGGAACGCTGAGAGATTATTCCAATTGGTTTAAACAATGGTAGGATACCAGAACAAAGGTTTTCAGCAGCTGTCAGAGGACTTCAATGTTAACAATCTGAATACTGCACAAATGTACATGTGTGTCTCATAAAAATGGTTATCAAAAAATGTTCTGATTATTTTGACAGGCATGTATCTCTTGCATTTGATGAAATGAAGATAACAGATGGGCTAATATTTGATAACGTTACTGGACATATAATTGGTTATGTTCAAGCAGGAGAAATAAAGAAGTTGTTGACGTCTTTTGAGAAAGAAGTAATGGGACAACATGATTGCAAGAGAGATGTAGCTACACACATGCTGGCTGTCTGTGTTACGGGTATTTTTATGAAATTGGACTGCCCTTTGGGCCAGTTTCCTACTACAAGTAAATCATCTCATAATGAAGAGCAAAATTATTATTTTGTGTACATGTAGCTGTTAGCAATCATGATTTGTATGATATTGTATGGACAGCAGTGAAGAAATTGAAAGTGATAGAACTAGAAGTTGTGCTGGTTGTTGCTGATTGAGCGACTACTAACAGATAGTTTTTAAGATTCACAGTGATCCTGAATGCATTAAAGACAGTGTTATTTACAAGACCAAGAATATTTGTGATCCCAGCAAGTAGTTTTTTGAAAAAAATGCTGTATATTGCATGTAAATTGATTGATTTGTAGGTAGATTTGGCTCATATCTGATATATGTCACTCGATAAAAAGTACTCGTAACTGTTGGGAACATTCATCAAAGAATGGAACCAGACATTTAAAAGTATTTGTAGTCTGAACTATGCCATAGTAATTGTAACAAATAGGTCAAAGGAAAGCATATACTATGGTCTCATTTGATAGACCTCTATGACTTGAGTCGAGAGAAGTCAGGGTTGTTTATTGGGAACTGCCTTAAATTTGAACATGTTAAATTGACTTCATACTCTCGTAAGAATGTTCACCTTGCTGCACAAGTTTGTTGCTCATCATTATTGTTTTATGTGATTTACTGACCAATAGGTATTGAGTGAATCTGTGGCAGACATGCTTAAGTTGCAGCATGAAACAATGGAGCAGCATAACCAGTCTCCTTACAAGGACACCAGTGAAATGGAGACATTTTGTAGAATTTTTAACCATCTGTTCGACAGTTTTAACACCAGACATGTGTTTGAAGCTGAGCATAAGCGCAATGCTGCCTTCCATATACATCAAGGCATGATTCACGTCTAAAGGTATGTTTTTAGAAATAAATTTTTGTATTATATAGGCGGTAGCCTATATGTAGGGTTGAGGTTGATTTTTCAAGATGGCGACCAAATTTATAATTTTCAAACGCTTTTAACTCTTTCATCTTACCTTGTACAGCCTTATAAACTGTTTAGATAAGTTCTCCTTCGCTGAGCAATTCTCCTGGTACCTTTAAAGAGGAGTGTAATGTAGCGATAGCGATTATGGAGAATAGGCCCAAATTCAAATTTCTGCAAAGTTCTTCGGACTTTTTCTTCTTTCTTTCATCTTTCTTCTATTAACACGGAAATCTTCTAAACTAGAGAATGGCTTGCAATGCCTTTTACATCATTCCTTTGAGCTTGGGTCAAGGACAAGACAAGTGCTGTTATTATCTTACTTAGTTGAAGTTTAAAAACTAATTATTTGGGAGTGATCTATCACACCCCTCTGTTTCAGATGCCATTTTAAAATTAAATGCGCATGCGCAAAGTTTTCATAACCATAGCTACATTACTGTGTGGTAGACTGCTCGCTCTATTCTTCTCTTGGTTTTTGCTGAGGTTAGACTTACTTGCAAGGAGTACCCACTGCTCAGACTAAGAGAACACCAGTTCTTTTAAGAGCTAATAGGTAAGTAATTCATTAATTTAACTGTTAAATTTAAGGTTCAATTTAATTTAGAGGTTAAAGCTGCTCAGTATTAGCTAGTCAAGTTATCTAGTCAGCTGCTTTTGAAGTACTGCTTTTTATTCTTCTTGGTACTGCAAAAAATTGAGATAAGTGTTTTACAATGATAAGTAGCAGCAGAGTTTATGATGATAATGTGCATCCT
>NW_003546271.1:69447-80013 GCF_000090795.2 Amphimedon queenslandica | reverse complement strand
AATTGAGATAAGTGTTTTGCAATGATAAGTAGCAGCAGAGTTTATGATGATAATGTGCATCCTGCATACCTGGTGTTATGGTACATGTACTTATTTCTGGTTTCAATGTTAAGAGTAATTTTGGTTGTTATAGTTGTGCAAAAAGGAAGTAAAAAAAGAAAGAGCAACATAACTGGAAACAAAACTAAAAAGAGGAATTCCAAAATTATAATAATAAAAAGCAAATGGAAGATTTTATAGATAAAAATAGATCAAATGCCAGAGCATACAATATAAGACAATGTAACAGGGTCAAAAGCAAAGCAAGAATTGCATATAAAATCAGTAAAAAGTATAAAAATTGCTTCTGCAAAGGTTTATTCCAAGCAGTTTCATACATTGAACCCAGGTTATATATTGCAAAAATGTAAAAATTGGTATTACAAAAACAAGGATGCAAAAAGTAGTAAGCCAACTTGCTATTCCAAAAAAACATAATGCTAATCCAGTCCCTAAAAAGATAAAATCTTTAAATTATTCAAGAGCAACATATTCTAATGATCCACAGCCAAAGCAGCAACAATCTAGAGATCGTTATCAAAAGAATCCGATGCCCCAAGGAATAAAATCAAAGGAATGCTACGAAAAAAATTCTGGACTTCAAAAACAAAACTCCTTGAAACGATATTATGAAAATAGAGACGCAATATTACGTGCAACAAAAGATAAATTTTTCAGATAAATTTCCTGATAACGAAATGGATAAATTAAAGATGGCACTAAATAAAGAAAATAAGAAGCGTCTAAATAAAGATTATTATGATCGTAATTATAGTCACATATTATATAGTCTAATTACTCTTTACCTGCACCAAATAGTGAAGCAAAGGAATATTAATTTACGAAAATTATTGATGCATTATATTACAGCCCTGAAATAGTTGATGATTTATTGGCATCAAGTATGAAAGGTGTAGATTTTGAGAACATATCATATGACAGTAAATGTAATGCTGCATCAAGTATTTTGTTAGAATCAGTTTTGAAAAACAGATCTCACAAAGTAGGCGTATTGATACGTGCAACAAATAGCATTAGGAAATTGAAGTTGAATAACTTTAGTGATTTTGGTGAGCAATGTCACACAAGAATAGTGAGCCTTATTTTTATGAATCAGCATATTTGTATCCTAATGATATCTGTGATAGCCAATTAGATAGTGCAATTGCAATCCCTGTTGATACAAATGGCACCTGTTATGTAGCAGGAATTGTTGATATAAGAAGAATGTAATGATGATAGTGACTCTGAAGATGATAATGTTAATAATAGAATGTATACTAATAAGGGAAAGCCTACCCTCAAATGGCACTGTACAAGCAGGTGCAAGCCTTTATTAGAAAGTGACATTAGTTCTATTATTGAAGTTAGACGACATTTTGATGAACCCATTAAAGAATTGAGGAAGCATTTAGATGCATGTGATGATTGTCCTAATAAGCATTATATGACAAGATCCTTGCATGTTGAAGAAATAGATCTAGTGCATGAACATGATTTTTGTGATAATGCTAATGTAACGGTAATTGTTAAAAAAGATAAAAATAATGTTGAAAAATATTTTAATATTCAGAAATTGTTTGTGAAAGGATAGGCCATCCTATTGTAAGAAGTAGTAATGAGACTGATTGTAAAAGCATGCTGCGTATTTTATGCAATGCATCTGTTCATTATCCTTTGTTGAGACGCCTTTTGAAACACTTTTCTGTTGCTAGAAATGCCCATTTAACAATAGATATTATTGATTCTTCCCTTGCTGATGGTGACATAGCACAAATGATAGATTTAAAAATTAATGAAGCCGATGAGACTGAATTTGATAATGTGTATTATGCTATAAATGATGGCGTAGAAGATGACCCATTTAGAATACCAAACTTAGATACTGTACTTTATTTTTAGTATTCAGATGCTATTGATAAATTTAAGAAAGCTTTGTCTGATCAGGCTGTTAATGCTTGTTGTAGCTGTGAGAGGCTTTGAAGAAAAAAGTCTGTCACTGAAGCTAAAAATTTAGATAGCAATGTTTGGAATATCCTATTAGATTACATTAAAGAAAAAGATCCAACGGCATTAATTAAAGTTATGTATATTTGTAATCATTGTAAACCTATTATTCGGAAAAATGAAGTTCCAGCACGTTGTGTACTCAATGGGTTAAAGTGTGAGCCACTACCCAAAGAATTGGAAAACTTAGATCCTTTAAGTTGCCAGTTAATACAGAGGGCCAAGTGTTTTCAGACAATTGTTAGGCTAGGCACACACACCTTAAAAGTGCCTACATATAATTCTTTGAAGGCCCTTAAAGGTGCAATGCTCTTCCATTAGAAAAAACAATGGAAACTTTAAATGAGATTGGTATAGATTGTCATCATTTGCCTAATCCAGAACTTTATATTATTATTAATGGACAGCCTACTAAATCAAATAATGTCTGGCGTAGTTTAGTTGATATGAATAAAATAAAAGCGGCACTAAGAAAATTAAAAGAAATAAATTGGATTTATAGAAACGTAGATGATGATTCAATTGACGAATCGTCTAAAAATGTGATACAAGTAGCAAGCAATACTACTTGTAAAATGCTTGAAAAAGCAAATTATCAAGATTTAGAAGGCCTTTCGGCATATACGATTAGAAATCTTGATAGTAAAATTGCAACAGGCTCTGATATCAGTCAATATAAACTAATGAATGTAAAAGAAGCGCCTATAGACAATAGGCAAGAGCATCTTCATTTGTTATGCTTTCCTACTTTATTTCCAACTGGACAATATGGAGAGCATCATCCTGGACAAAGCTATCCAGCACAGACTTTATTGAAATCATGCAATAAAATATATTATCTCAAACGAAACGAAAAAGAAGTTCGAGTCAACGACTACAATCCTTTACTGATGAAATTGTGGCATGCAAATATGGACTTGCAATACATAGCTGTGAGGAGTCTTTCCTTAACAGAGTATGTAACTGGATATGTCACTAAAGGAGAAAAGAGTCATGCGCAGGACATGGAAGATGTATCTCTTTATGAATTTGTTGCTAATTACAAATTTGATAAAATAGGAGAAAATGGAGAAAGAAAATACAAACTTCGATCGTAGCCAGTCCTTCCAACCATAGGAAATTTAATCCAATGCAAGAAGCAGAAAGATACGATTTTTATTACTCGCTAATATTTTTATTTGTGCCTTTTGGAGACGAGAGCACACTCGTAATGGAAGGAGAAACAATGGAAGAAGCTTTTAGGCATCACAGAGAAGCATCTATACATGGCATTGAAAATCATTTCAACAAACTACAGAAATTATTAGAAGCTGAACGTAATTGGAATAAAATAGTCGATGCAAGAAATAAAGCCGGTTTTACTGAAGAACTTCCTGATAACAACGAAGATGATGAGCCTCAATTACTAGGTGAAATAATGGAAGCAGTAGCTGATATTGCTGACATGCACATAAATGTACCTAATTTAACATTAGAGCAAAGAGAGGCAATGCTTAATGTAGATCAAAAAAGATTTTTTGATAAAATTAAGAGTCATCTTATAAGTCAAAAAGAACGTGAAGACTTATTAGAGAATGAGTCTTCAAGACTACTTAGATTAGATAATATCAAACCGCTAGGTGGAACTGGTAAATCGTTTTTGATAGAGGCAATAAAATGCTTAGTGGATGACATATGGCATCCAAAAAGTAGTGAAATTATGTGTGCTATAGTAGCACCAACAGGTATAGCCACATTTAATGTAGGTGGACTAACAATACATAGATTATTTCAGCTACCGATAGAGCATGAGGGAAAGACAGCTGGATATTGGGCTTTGAGTAAAGAAGCTCAGAAAAGAATAAAAATGACACTTAAAAATTTAAAAATTATAATAGTAGACGAGGTATCTATGGTATCCAATCTAAATCTAGCATACTTACACATGCGCTTAGAAGATATATTTGGAACTGATGAATGGTTTGGATCCAAAAATACTTTATTTGTAGGTGACCTCTTACAATTGCCACCAGTTAATGGTAGGCCAGTATTTAATAAAATTAGCAACAAACTAGTAAAAACTAGACTTGGAGCAGCAAATGCAGTTAACATATGGAAAGAAACAGTAGAATATGATGAACTAACAATCAATGAGCGACAAAAAGGTGACGAAACTTTCTTTATAATGCTTGATTCTGTTAGGCATGGCTGTCAGACTGATGATACTATTGATACGCTTAAAAGTCGTGTATTTAATGTTTCAATACAAGAAAAATATAAGGAATTGGAAAGTGAAGAAACAAATCCTCCAATTTGCCTATTTTCTTAGGTAGATGCCTGCCAATAAATCAATGAATTAATGTTAGAAAGTCTAGAAACTGAGAAAATAGAATTAGCATGTGTTGATGTTGTTGATGAAAGTGGCAGCACGGCAAAATTTGACAAAAAACAAGAAAAAAAATTAGATAAACTAAAAGATCAACCAAGGAAAACAGCTGGTTTAGAAACTGTATTGTCTTTAGCAGTAGGCTGTAGAGTAATGCTAAGACGTAATATTGATGTGACTGTAGGATTAGTTAATGGTGCCATTGGTACAGTAAGGGGTATTTATGCTACACGTATATCAATCAAATTTAATCATATTAATGTACCTTGTGACATAGAAAGGGTTACATCTAGATTTATGCTATCTAAGAATTTGTATATACATAGGAAACAGTTTCCCCTCATACTTTCTTATGCTATTACTATACAAAAATGTCAGGGCCTCTCACTAGATGCAGCCATTATTGATTTATCGACTGATGTTTTTGGGGATGGTATGGCATATGTTGCATTGTCTCGTGTACGTACATTAAATGGATTACATTTATCATTTGATCCTCTCTCTGTTAAAGTTAGTAATCTGTGCCTCAATGAAATTAACAGACTGAGAACTAATTTTCGGAATGACTTACCTCAAATCAAGAAAAGTAAAGGAAAGAAGAGAAAGATTCAAGTGACTGGTATAATTGATGATGGTGAACCTTGTAGTAAGAATGCCAAGGTGTCTGTAAGTCATGTACAAAGTACTAGTAAAAGTACTGTTAGTAGCAATAAACGTCAGAGTACTGATTTACAAAAGTCTAATCGCCCCAAAAGAGTAAAATATGTGATAATAATGCTTTAAATAAGCCTTTCCCCCAAAAAAGGAAAGTTGATGTAGACAGTAGTACTGACAATACTGCTTTGGTATTGCCTCGCTCAAAAAAAGTTGATTAATTAATTGTTTCAATTAATTTGAAAGACCTAAAAACCAAATTTAATGTCAAAGATGATGATAGTTGTAGTAGTCTCATTGTATCTATAAAACTCTCAAACATTTAATGTAAACCAAAAGATGATAAAACCAAGTGTGTTGTAAAAAATGACCATTGTAGTAGTGGTCTGATTGTATCTATAAAACTCTCAAGCATTAAATTAAAGACAAGTAATCCAAAAAAAGATGATGTCATCTTTACTTATGAAGAGCCTCCCAATCCAGATATTGTGAGAAGGAGACAATGGGATTATGTTTATTACCCTGCTAATGAAGAAGTTCAGAAAAGGTGGTGTGAGATATTGAACCTTAAGTTTGTAACAGCTGCTAGAATCTTACCTGGCAGTCCAACAACACCATTGTCAGATGAAAGAGTTCCTAATAGTACTCTTGATGTCCCTGGTGATGGGAACTGTTTATTTTATGCCCTTTCATATCTCATTACTGGGTCCATTTCTCAGCATTATGAATTACGTAGAGCAATTGTTAGTAATATGCCAAACTTTGAAGAAGAATTGTTTAATAGTACATTAAGTGCAACCAGATATTCAAGCATATATGATTACATAAATAAGTCCAAAATGTATAGAAATTGTGTGTGGGCCACTGACACAGAGATTATTACATTATCTGCAATATTAGGTACAACCATATATTCATATTCACTAACTCCTACTTTTGTTGGCTGGGCTAGATATGGAACCCAAACTTTATATGGCATTCCTTGTGATACTAATACACCTGCTTTGTATTTGAAGCATGTTGGTACTAATCATTTCCAAGCAGTTAAGTCTATTAATATTTCTTAAGCATTGATTGTTAATGGAAAGTGGGTATGGTGTATGGGAGGTCCAACATCTTAAAAACATTGGTTGTTTAATGTGACTTATATTTCACTGCATGTGCAATGTGAATGATAATTGAGTCTGAAAACCATTGGTGCATATCCACCCAGTATTGCTCAGTATCAATGGATCAAACTGCATTCAGGATGTAAGATTAATCAATATATAACAGTGAATATTGATTACTTGTTGCTATAATGGACAGGGAGAGGGTGTGAAAGAGGTTTACTGTTCATTAGAGTTTAGCATTGATTCAATTTTGTGTGACTATCATTTATGTAGGACAGAGGGTTAGGAAGGGAGGAAGCTGTCATTATCAATTCCCAATCTTGTTTTTGGCTTGTACTACATGTTTATAACAAATATCAGGTGCTTATGGACCAAGGGCGCTGCTGACAAATTTTGAAGGACAAGAAAAATTTAGAGTAACAGTAAAAGTTCCATGTAGTATCATTCAAAGAGTGATTTGGTACATATATTAATGATCATCATACATGTCAATGCTGCCATCAATGCTGTGCGCATTACATATATGTAAATGCTTGCCAGCTGATGTTGCGCATAATGCTGCCATCAATGCTGTGCGCATTATTAAGTTAATGCTTGGCGGCTGATGTTGCGCATTTGAATGATGCTGCCATCAAAGCTGTGCGCATAATAAATGCTTGCCAGCTGATGTTGCGCATCTTTTATGATGATTGTTGTAACATGTGCATGTTCTCATTAACAAAAAAATATTGTTTGCACATTGGAAATACTTTATGCACACAATGATATTTTATATTAAGCAGGTCATGAAAGTATCTTAAATGAGGATATCATTAGTAAGCAATATTTTGTCTAAAATACATGCCATGTATGATCCAATCAGAAACATTGTAGATACTACAATTATCATTATTAGTTAGTATGTCACATACATACTTTTTATAGGTACTTATGTACTTGGCACAAGGACTACAATGTGGTGTTAAAGAGTGAGGTTTGATGTGATTGGTAAGTGCTATTGTTATTATTAGCCTGTGAGTTTACATTGCTTGCTTTTGATATATTTCTATTACTATGCTTTACAGGTAATTACAGCTGGAAATGATTTGCTGATTCAGCAATACTTTTGCTTGATATTGGAATGTGAAATATAATTAAAGGCAATTCTGGATTTAGATTGTTGAAAATAAATTAATTTCTTTCTTAATGTTTTGTTGCAGCTCCTTGATCAGTAGTTGTATCATGCAGTAGTAGGTGCCAGTTTACATCTGTATAGGTTTCATATTATTGTAGTCTTAGCAATGGAATATGTAGTAAGACGGAGAGTATTGTGAAATGTTTTATGTATTTTTGTTATAGGTTATGATTCTAGGTTACATACTGTAGATTAGCCTGATGATTATATCATTAATAATGGCCACAGTAAGTACTTTCTTTAGTCAATATAAATGAATGCTTGCCAATGCATCTTTTATTGTGTGCCATTAAAAAAACAAAAATAATTGTTTGCACATTGGAATGTATTCATGTGGTCTATTAATGTGTATTTCCACAATGCAGGTCTCGTAAACTGCGGAAAAGTTTGAGAGCTGTGAGCAGGAAAGTGGCAACTGAAGCTGAATGTAAACTTAAATAGTTTTAGAACTGGACATAGATATTAGTAATGACAACTAATGATTAATAATTATGAGTGAGGCTATGAATATAATTAATGATTCAAAAATTCAAAAACTGTTTTTATAATGCGGTGGGTCTTCTTATGGTTCTTATTTCAAAATTCTTTTCTTCCATTAATAAACTAATACCAAAGGCAAAAATTATAATTATCAATAAAAAGGATTATTAATTAATAAAATTTAATAAAAAGTATGGAAACAAGTAAATAAAAAAAATTTCTATAAATAAGAAAAAGTAGGGTTGTCAAAAAATAAAAGAAACAAGGGGGTTGAGTTCAACCATAATAATAATTAATAGTTCAATTAATAATAATAAACTTTAAATAATAAAAAAATAATTTATTCATGAAAATATTACAAAAATTTCAAACCCTACTTTGCAGAAAATGGTAACAGGCAGACTACAATGTAAATAGAATTTTAATAATAATTATGCCTCTGTACCTATTGATTGCTCTACTACAATACTATGATGTAAATTATTTATTGTGATGAATATAAATAAGACTTTTCAGCTAGTATTGATTGAATAACGTGTCATTACAATAAAAAAAATCTAAATTATGGATAGGCTAAAGCATTCTTTGAATTTTGGGATTCAGTACAATATTGAAAATTTAAAATATTAATATATATACTTGTTAGAAATTGTAATTGCATGGACTCGCCACGTTATCATTTGCTGCAAAGTAGGGTTTGAAATTTTTGTATTATTTTCATGAATAAATTATTTTTTTATTAATTAAAGTTTATTATTATTAATTGAACTATTAATCATTATTATGGTTGAACTCAACCCCCTTGTTTCTTTTATTTTTTGACAACCCTACTTTTTCTTATTTATAGAAATATTTCTTATTTACTTGTTTAATAATCATATTAATCAACTGGAAAGTGAGTTGCATTGAATATCAATTTGTTTCTTTGTATGTTTCATGTTTAAATATAATCCTTAAACATACATGTACATAATCTATAACCATGACTGATCATTTTTAAAATTTATGTAGAATATATTCGAAATAAAATCCTTGATTGGTAGTCATCTAATACTTGGTAATCATTTAATACTTGTTGGCTTTACCCAATAAAATTAAATATATTTTTAACATCACTGCAATCAAATATATATACATGCATGTTTTCTGATTGAAACTTACTGATGAGACAAATGTTATCCAGATTCTTAATGAGACTTGCGACCTCGTCCAGTCTTCCATCATGTCATCCAAAAAATGGCACTACTCTCTACTAACTTCTTCCAAACATTTGGAACTTCTTTGTTATCTTGTCATCAATGTGTGCCCCTCCTTTTACTTTCTTGCTACCACTCAGTGATGGATCTAAGGGGGATCGCTGTCTCTATGACTAGTGAAAGTGTGTGAGTGGAATGCATATGTAAATTATTATTATTAATACTATTATTATGACAACAACAAAAATATATTAGCCCTGTTTATTATTTTATAAATAATGGATCATACATGATATGTACCTGTTACTTCTCAGTTGTCATTTCTTATTGGTCGTTGTTAAATTTGTGCTTCTAAAGGTGTTCTTGAAAAGTTGTGATGTAGGCTCCACATCCAAGCCTAGGGACAATCTCCACATATCCTAGCCCAGTTTCCCCTTACTAATGGCCACTATACCCTAATTTTGTGAACGGGAGTCGATTAGTTAAAGTAATTTTAGATAATCAGATGGTGGAGTAAAAGATGATAATCAGCTGGATATAATGTTTCCAGGCTCTATTCTTTTGTCTTTGTCCTCCCCCTTCTATTTTTTTGGCTCAAAAATAATTAAAGTATGTGTGAACAAAAGGTAAAGTGTTTCAGTTAGGCATAAATCTACAAGTGGAGGTAGCTCCTGGCTTACGTTGTACTTAGTTTCTACTATTCCTGGAAGTCGTTAAGAAAGGACACACATCTAATCCTCTTAGTTTGAGGCAGTGTACAGATAATGGAAATGTGTAAGTATCATACTATTTTACATAATACTTTTCTTCAAACTCCAATGTTTTACATGTTTCCTTGACAATCATATTAAAGGATTGAAGTGATATGATAATCCAAGTAGAGTAATGTTAACACCATATTGACTGGTACTAACTGGTAGACATGACAACTTTATTAAAAACAGCATAATATCGACTAATATCATCATTTTATTGCCACAATCCTGTTATATATAATAATAATAATTATTATTATTATTAGTGAAGCGCAGGAGTATTTCCATAAAAGATGAAAGACTTCTTCATTAAACTTGGAGAAGATACACAATTGAAATTTAGAAGGGAGAAGACTGAACATCAGTGGATGGTCATTTACAATAAAATTTCATTAATTTTGATTTGAATTTTAGCTACTAAGTCATTTTATGGTAACGTAGATGCTTATTAATAACACCCCACATGAAATTAACACCCCACATGATTATAGCACCAGTAAACCATATCACTAGTTTTATCTTAATTATAATACCCCACTTAAAAGTAACACCAGATGTTAAATTTAAATTATATTGTAAGAGGCTTTCATAAAAGAAACCTATGCAGAACAATGTTATAATTGATGCTAATCACTATCAGAGTCAGTATTGAGTATGAAGAGTTCTTGGCCAGTTTCAGCATCTTCGCCTGCAGCATTTACTTTGTAGCTTTGAAGTCCCTTAATGTTAATTAGTTCATCCTAGCTTCCGTCAATAGGTACTGATATTCCACACTTTTCAAATG
>NW_003546271.1:20400-68156 GCF_000090795.2 Amphimedon queenslandica | reverse complement strand
ATGAACAAGTTTTCTGTAAGGAATCACTTGAAGGAAACTAGCAAAAGCAAGAAGAGCCAAGCTAAATGACTCATTTGTCATTCATAGTTCTTTGTTATTATATGTGACCATAATTGACAAAAGGTACCTTATGGCGGATTTTAAAATTTATCATTAAAATGAAAAATATCATCCTGTGTGTCCTCTGATGGACAAACATTGTTTCTAAAAGTTACATAGGAACTTTTTGCACCCTTTGGAGTAATTTTATGATAAATGAAGCTCAGGAAGTTGGATTTTTTTGGTTATAAAGTCAAATTTCACTACCCGCCATAAGGTACCTTTTGTCAATTATGGTCACATATTATATATCAACATTAATTGTACCCTATAACAAGCTATCACTTTTATTAAGTATTAGTATAACACCCCATTTAAAGTAGCACCATACACATTTATAACACCCCATTGGTGTCACTAATACCAAATATAACATCTGGTGTTATTATAAAGCGTATACGGTACATTGTGATTTTTAATTAATATTTAAATAATAATAATAATAACAACAAAAAACATTGTTTATTGAGTTATGACTTGTTAACAACTGTCTTTGAATGTCTTATATTGACTATCAACTTCTACATAAAGGTTTTGAATCATTTTACATTTTTAGCATAGTATACCGTATAGCGAAAAATTTTCGTGGCCCAAAATTTTCGCGGATTTCGCGTTTTTTTCAAAATCCAAGGAAGTAAAATCTGCGAAAATTGATTTTATACGGTTTAAGATGGCCGAATTGTAGAAAACCACGAAAATTAAAGCCACGAAAGTGATTTTTGGACGGATCCACGAAACTTTTGGACCATGAAAATTTTCCGCTATACGGTATATACCTTGTTTTTATTATGTTGTTTTCTTTTTATTGAATCACTTATTTTTAACACTCTTGCATGTACATGGCATAATATGTGTTCTTCTTTCTTCACATTCTTGCAACTTTTGATAGGAAATTTTGTCCCTTTGACAAGAATAGCCCCACGTCCTTTTTCTACAAAATTTATTATTGTATCTAAGGAAAACTCGTGTTGCAGCAACATGGTACCAGCATAATTAAACTTTGTGTCTTAATGCTTGTTTCGTTGCCTTTATTGCACAATCATAATATTAACACTAAAAATGTGAAGATACTTTTTTTATCACTTAATCTAAATTTACTGTCCAAGTGTCTTCAGCTATCACCATGTTCTCTTTTCTTCAAATATTTTGTCTGAGGTGTCTTCTGGTGTAGCCATACCTAACACAACTTGCAGTCTTTCTGATCTTGTTCCTTTGCAGCGCATGATGCCACTTTTTTCTTTAAAATGCTTTGGTTGTTTTGATCAATGATATAATTGTGATGAACTGTTACTAACTTTAGTTTCCGTGGCAAGGCAAGATGCTAAGTGTATATAAAAGATTGCTGAATTGTATTACATCATCATGATGAGGTTCTGCAAGTATTAATCCACTCAGGAGTTACCATTGCATTTTTAGGTTCTGCATACTTCAAGCAACCCAGCAGATGTAATGATGACATCATTTGTTACCAAAATTATACCGAGGGGTTTGCAACGGGAAGAAAATTTCTACAAGATTACAACAATTACCAGGATTACCAATTGATTACTTAATTACTTCTGGATTACCAGGAGAATTCCAAGATTATGAATGGATTAACAAGATTAAAGGTAGATTCTTTGGATTAGCAAGGATTACAAGCTGGACTACTTGGATTACTCAATTTATACACAATGCAAAACTTGGTATAAATACGGATCGATTGCTGAGTTTTTGCTATAGTTCTAAGTTTTTCATTGTCTGTTGGTGTTTTAAAGAGATGTCAAGAAAGCAACTAACTTTTGAAAGGCTTTTTGATATCAAGGAAGAGGGGTGTAATGCAGAAATTCATACTGCAATTGAGTTCCTGTCTCCCATGAAAAGCACTACTGGAGGGAGTACTATCATGGGAAAATGACTGATGGAGAAAGCTCCTTCAGGATCGTTGCATTCGACTGAAAGTCGAGCAAAGTTTTCTGCCATTAGTGCAGTAAAAAGCCCAGTCCATCTCAACGACTGCGAAATTAAAAAGAGTAATTATGATGATGCTCTAGTGGTCATTGTGAGGCCTACTACTAAGATTGAGCCATTCCCAAGGACAAAAGAAGTGCGTGTTCCAGAGAAAGCCAAAAAAATGAGCATATCAGAAATATTAGATGCAGCAGAGGGTGTGAGTCAATTTTGGCTGTAAAGCTATAGATGTAGCTCCTGCTATAGTAGTACGAACTGGACAGTTACCCTAGCAGATCAAAAAGGAACCATCAAGCTATGAGAAAAATGTGGATCAAATTGAGGAATATTCCTTGTAAGATTTTACTAATTTGTCTGTTGGAACATTCAGGGATAAAAAAAACTCTGGCACTAAGAGGGAACAGTTCATTCACTCTAACACCAAATAAAGATGATGATATTACAACACAGCATTTTGAGATCAAAAATGAGGACAATATGGATGTTATTAATGATGCCAGGATCAAAGAGACCAAGTACCCTAATCTAGATAATGTTTGCATTAGTTGTGGAAGCAAACTTGATGTAATTGAACACGAGTACTGTAAATGCTCAAAGTGTGATATTGTACAAGAGAGATAAAATTGTGAATTTCAAGCATGATGTAATATCCTGTTTGCAGCTACAGGTGGACATAAACTATTGAAAGCTTGTACTCCAGTAATCAAAGTCGACTAGGAGACAGCATTGACAACCTTGCCGAACAAAGTCTCCTCAAGATAATGGATCTGATGGTCGCAACATATTCAACAAGACATGATTACATTAAATCAATTGTTATATCCACTAACCCAGTCATGTAATGTATGATTTCATTATGTGTTCTTTCATTATTAAATTATTAAGATTTTTTATGTCATCTTTTGTCATTTACTAACATTAATCATTAAATTTAAGCAGTAGCATTGATCAAAATACTTTTTAAGAATAAAAAAGGACAATGTGAAGTCAAAAATAATTGAACTATAGTGATTAAATTTAAAAAAAAGGACAAAAGGGCAACAACAATGGAAACAAAAACAATTTAGTCGTAAAATTGACTGCTTTTTTTTTTAGCAAATAAAGTTTAAACTTAGAGAGGCTAGGAGGCAAAATAGAGAGCAATTAAAGAACAAAAATACTCAATTAATTCATAAAAATAACAATGACAATAATAATGATAACAATAACAATAAAAACAACAATAATAATAATAACAACAATATTAATAAAGTAATTAAAAACAACAAGCAACAACAATGTTGACAATAAAAATTATAGTAGTAGTTATAATAACAAAATAAAACGAGAGAAAGAGCAAGTAGAGAGAGAATGAGAGAGAGAATTGAGAAGAAAAATTAGGGATGCAATGAACAATTGATAGTAAAATAATTAAAAATAGTGATGATAGTCATGGTCAACAAGAAGAGAGGTGGCTTCACCAGTTGGAGGTCAAAGGGAGAATTGAGGATCAGTTTGTGCTGAGACAAACTCCTCCGATAAACATGATTAGCTGTCCGAAGGAGGAAGTGATCATATGTGAGTGGTTGCAGATGGGGTTATACCTCAAGATCAGAAAAAACCTCAGATAACAATGCAGCGGTGATGTCACAAGCCTCATTATGGCGGATCACAGGCAGGGCATTACAAATCATGGTCCAGAGAAAAACATCGACCACAGGTACCTTCGGATGGAGCGTCAAGGATATTCCATCCATACTGAAGGTGAATGGCATTTCTAAAAGCATGATGATTTGTGGAGGTCGAAATCCAGGGAGGTTAAAGGGAGTGCTGAAACCCAGTTTGATGGTCATTTCTCAGTGCAAGGGTCAAGACTATACTGAGTGGATAACTTATTAATAACTAAAGAAAGAGGCAAAATATAATGTAAAAGAATTAAACTTATAAGTATAATCAATATTCACTATTTTTATAAAAAATAAAAAATACACTAAATACTGTAAAATACTGTGTATGTTATTTTATGTCATTCAAAGCCTCTGGTCTCACTTTCCTCTCCCTTTCTCCATCAAACTTACATGTTAAGATGTAACAAATGTACAATGCACTGGTCTCTTAATGATTGATGATTCATCTGATTTCAATGATTCCTCAGAATCTTCTACTGACTTTTATAATCTATAAAATAGAAATTAATCCAATACAAATTGAACGTTGCAACAATGTATAGCTCTAATAACTTGTGAAAAATACATGCTAAATAAATTGTTTGCGGCTTCATGTATTTGTACATGTAATGTACATATACATGTAATATAATTTAACGTTTACAAGATACAAGTATTATACGCATAATACATGTGTACATGTATGATTATTAGCGTCATGTACACTTGCTTGATTGCCTTCCTTTTTGGTCAATTTTAATTCTTTACTTTGTGCTAGACTTCAAAAATTTTGTGCATAGGTCTTTTCTTTTCTTAGAAAGAGGGAGATAGACGCAGAGAGAGAGTGATGACTGGAGAGTAAATGAGATTGTGAGAAATACACATGATAAATTCAACACCTGTTCTTTATGACTAAATTAGGTGTAAACAATGACATCAATTGTTGTGATAGGGGTACACTATATTGTTCTTAATGCTATATACAATGTACTAGAGCAGTATTAACTAACAATACACTGTGCTGAATCAGCAATAATAGAGCTATACACAAGATGGTACAAAATAAGCAAATTATATTACTACAATTGGGGATGCACACATGATTATGCTTACTGATTCAGAAGAAATGGTACTTGTCTAAGTTGATAACAGAATGTAAGAGAAATGTACTTTTATAGCCCAAGAAGTACAAGGAGTATAGTGGCTGAAATTCTATACATGTTGAACAATTATGATTAGGTACACTTTGCTATACCTATTTCATTTCTCATTTACTGACTCTAGTTTCCACTTTCCTTTTCTTTTCTCCATTAAGTATATGAAAGAGGGACAAAGAAAGACAAGACTGAGAAGTAGCAATATGTAGAATAAATAGGGGAATGTACGTGTAAATGTACATATAATGCCTACATTACAGTGACAAAGGGGCAAAAAGTGTGCCTGCTTAATGGGCTTCAAACCAGAGGAACATGATCAAGATACTTTAAAAACTGACAAATGAAAGAGGAAGATAGTCTAAGAGAATGGGAACGAATTAAAGGAAAGAGGGAAAGACAGAAGAGGAAAATGATTACAGATGTTATGCTAAACAATAATTACAATAATTCAATATTCTAACTTACCATAATCAAGTACCATCACAGAGGTAATGTGATGAGCGTAATCCAATATGTGTACAAATGGCCATGTATCGTATAGGGGTTATATTTACTGGAAATAAATTTCGTGAATTTCACATTTTATTAAATTCGTGAAATTAAATTTCACAAAAGAGGTGTGGCACACTAGTGAAAATGGCTGCAGAAAGTAGGATTCGCGAAAATTTATACCATCAAATGGCAAATCTGGACAAATTCGTGAAATTTTATACCAACAAAATAAAACCCATATACAGTATATTGTTTAGATGACCAATTAAAAAAATGAACTATATATACACAACAAAGTAACAAACACACAAGAACCAAGTATAAATACAAAACTTAATGTGCATTGTGCACCAATTACAATGAATAAATACAAAAAGAACAAATGTAAGTGCATTTATGAATTAAACTAAAATTTTAAGCAAAATTAAATTGAATTACACAATACTTTTTGTTGTTGAATGACATTACAGCAACCAGAAAGTATTCTTTTTCTTTTAGCATTATAATGTTCCTAATATAATCAAAACATTGGTAACAAATTTGTGTAAATGATATCCTTACTAGACTATCTCCTTCCTGATTTTGTAATTACAATATTTGTTTGTAATCTCTGCCCTAACGATCGATTCCTTTTTCGAGCGGCCGGTTGTTGATGACATGTAGCTGCAGAGAAAAAACATTTTCTTTTAATAAATGTGCATAGTTACATAGTGTATGTGTAGTTACAAAGTGTGTGTAATGCATGTATTAGTTATGTACATGTGATATGGCAGGTTGGACTCCTTTAGAGTCACTGTACCAATGTAACTAATAGTGCTTATGGTACTTATACCTGCCTGCCAAAATGTGAAGCACCAATTCATTCAGGTGCATTGAGCCATTGGGGATTATGCACTATCATACCCATAAAGAGTAATAGTGCCTAATAACAATATCGTAGTGATAATGAACAAAATATGGTATCATGGTCACTATAATATGTACCTGACACTTCAATAACAAGGTCAGAAATGGATCTGTTATATTAGATGTGATCGATTAGTAGCTCATTTACAATTTTGATTAAAATTGTGAAACGTCATCAGATTGATTAATCTGCTATCAAAATTACAAGACAGTAAATCAAGGTTAAAATCTCAAAGTAAAAATGTTGGAAAATCAAAACCATTTAGATGATTTATTAAAGCATTTATAGTATTACGTAATGAATCCGTAGTGCTACTGGGAGATCTGTATAGCAAAGCAAGAGCTGTCAGAAGAATTGGGCAAATTTAATTTGGCAACAATGCCTTCAATGTTGCCCCCACTGTTAAAAGTTGAAACATCATAAGTTTTAACACTGGGATCAAGACTCATCATTACTCTCTCTTTGTTATTATCAGATTGCCTATCACACCTGACTACAGTGTCACCATCGCATATTTTAGGAGACAAATGAGATGGATTAAGCCATGTTTCACAAAAACAAAACACTGGCAGCTTTTATGTTACTATCACATAATATATCTGGTATTTTGGCATTAATGGACCTAACATTTAAAGACATATTGTTGTGTGACTATTTCTCAAACAAATAAATTGCAGTTCTGGCAAAGGAGGCAACAGATTGTTCTTATGCCTCTCCATTTCTTGATCCACAGAGCCACTTTTTTATTGCAGATTTGTTAAAATTTAATATGTGCAAACCTTGGAGAAAATTTACTCTGCTGAAAGCAACACACGCTTGCCCGGCTTTAAACTGTCCACCTTTCATGTCCACAACAATCTCATCAAGAGTGAGACCTTGGACAGTGTAGATGGTTGTTGCCCAGGCTAAGGTGAGTAGATATTGGAGGCGTGTAATAGCCATTCAACGTCTACCTCTAAAAAGGAAGGTAGTCTCGTGCTTTCTTATGAGTACTGCATTTGGAAAACTATTCTTAAATGGACTGCAAGATATCGCTTTTAAACCTACTGTTTGGTTATCAAATCTGACTAATATTCTAATAGGACTATTCTCTTTGTTTACTGCAACATGAACAACTCCTCTGGCCAGTCATTCAGAGACATTAACATTAACAGTAAGCATGACACGAGCTTCAACAGCCAATTTTAATCTGGTTTGTATATTTCCGGTCTCTGTTCTTTTATTTCGTACATTTGACAGGTCAATGGGTTTACCACCAGTTGCATCAGCTGCTTTAATCAAAAGCTGTTCTTATTCAGATGCTAGATTATTCAGCATGCATTTGTTTTGATGATCTAAATCTTTATTGAGGCGATATACATGAAGAGCATGAGTTGGATAATAACGTGAATTAGGATTGATAATTCTATTTTGAAGAACATTAATGTCTTCATCAGTACAGCTATTTGTATGAACCCTACAAAAAAGTTTAGTGAAAAGGCTATCACCTCGTTGCCTCTTAATTTCATGGAGTTCAATCATTTGAAAGTTATCTTTCCATGAGGAACCAGACCCATGTAAAGAAGCTAAACAGCCATCATTCAACAAAAAACTTGTCCTACTGCAGGTAACTGATACAAATCACCTACTGCAAGGACACTAACATCCCCAAACATTACATCTTCGGGAACACTCTTTATTTGACGGAGTCTTTTGTGTAGTAGCAAAAGTAAGTTTGACCCAATCACAGACACCTCATCTATTATCGGTTTTAAGTTGCTCAAACGTACACGTAGCGTGTCGGCCTTCTCATTACTCAGTTGCGGGTGGCAAAGTTGACCACAACCAAAAAAAAGAAGAATGAAGAGTCATTCCATCTATATTGAAAGCCGCAACACCTGTTGGTGCAGTTAGAAGCACAGCTACGTCATTTGGTCCAAATTCACCAGAAAGCCTTAACAGCTTTATGGTATCACTTTGTACTAGTGTGATGATATGAGACTTCCCAACAACCACCAGAAACGTTCAGTAAAGTTCCACTCGAGTGTCGTTATGGAAGCTATAACAGCTTTATTGCACCACCTATGATTAAACATTACTATATCTCTTTGCCTTGAATTCAATCCATGCATTGACTTTCTATATTGATCAGGAGGAATCTCGTCCTAATTTGTGGCAGCTTGAAATCAAACACCAAGTGACTGAGGCAAAATGTTAATGTCGTCATTTGCTTAAATGTCTTCCTGTGTCACTTCTGTAAGAACTTCGCTGCCCTCTTGAAGAGCACATGATCTACCTTCTTCAGTAAAAGGGGCTATCTCATCCCAATTATGCTCTTGAGGACCCGCCAGATTCACATCAATATTATCAACAAAAACAATGTTATATTTCTTCTCATTACCAGAAATAATTGAGAGAACATTATTGTAATGCTCGTCATAGGTGGAATAACCATCAACCAAGTCTACATCCTCATCATACCAAGGATAGTATAGCATTAATTTTGCTCCGTACCAAACTGATGGATCAGATTCATAGTTGAACTTTCCAAATCTAATGACAGCTCCCCTGCCCATTTTTTTTCATTTTCCCAAAACCACCTGTTAAAGTTATATCTTTCTCAGTTTCTGGCACACTGTTATCAATAGGGGGCAATGCATCACTGGATTCTTTATCATCCCCATTATCAACAACTCTGTAGTCAGTGACATAATTTGCAGCCAAGCACATTGACAGTAAGCTTTATGGTCTGTGTTGATATCTATCTGTTAGGTTTTTCATAAAAAACATTGGTATCATTGTAAGCTAGATTAAAAATCAATGTGTCTTCTTTGAACTGTGCTATTCTTAATTCTTTTGTGTTTGTGTTGATAAAGACTACAGTTCTACCTAGCATTTTTAAAGGCAATGAAAGTATTCTGTAGACTACTTCTAGTGCCCGCACATCTCGGTTTGACAAGAAGACATAGCCTATTCTACGAAGCTGAACAGTCAAACCTTCGTTCCTAACTTCTTCTGAAACAGAACGAAGCAATTCATTCATTCACTTTTCTGCCTTCATGATGTATGACTTTTCTGCCGTCTTGATGCATGAAGCAACATACATCATGCAGACATGCATTTAGGACGTACTGGATGTCCATAATTGCTCCCCATGTCTTCAAGATGGCAGAATTGTAGTTATTGATGTTACATTCAGATGGTTTTCATTTTAATACAATGATGTTACCTCTGGTGGAATAAGTTATTGCCCCAGAGTAATCTGTTGGGTCAACTTCAGCCAATCATAGCAAATCAGTAAGACTGACATCAGTTGTTCCATGAACTAAAATTTTACGTACTTTTGTTAATATTTTAGAAGCATTATTAGCATTGTCTTCAGTTGTTGGACTCATAATTAAAGTATTTTTACTCGGAGGATGGGAAAATTTTAACTGACAGTTTTTGTTCCTACGACAATACGAAGAGTGTTTATGTTGCTGCAAAAAAGGAACATGTTCCTTCAATTTTCCTTCTTCATGTGGTATCGAATAAGTTACATACTTATATATAAACTCACAAACTAACTTGTTATCATTAATTGCAAACTTGGGGGCTTCTTCCACTCAAATGAGGGTATAAGAATGCGGAGACTCCATAGATTGGAATTCAATTCAAATTGAAAAATCTACAATTTCTCTTAAAGGCTGTGCTGAAGATTTTTAAATGACGGGCAGCAGTAACAGCGTTACGTCTGATCCAATCAAATTTATCATCAAAAGACAGTCTGCTTATCTCTTCATTAGTGTATGTAACACCGTGCTGCCTAGCTATAACTGAAATTAAATCAGGCCACTTCATGTCGGCAGCTGTTAACGTAAGAAACCAAGTGGGAGTGCCTAAGTAACGTATCATTGCAAACAGGTCATGAAAAGTATGCTAATAGTATGCAGGAGATCCCCTGACACTTTTAAAATGCATATGCTTTATCATTACATATGTTTTCACTTATGACTGCTCGAATTTTTGCCCCACAAGTTGGAGGTTACTACATGGCTTTTGCCGCCAAATGTAATTTCTGGCAGCTCCCTTTATTTGCTTGTTTTTTACTATATACTGAGAAGCAAGAATATATTCTATGTCCCTAGAAAATCTTCCATCAACATCCACAGACGTTGCTGGTAGTATTTTCTAAAGAAAATTTTATGAGGTCTTTCACTATTGTAACTTTCACTGCCATATGGGAATTTGGTGGGGTTAGACATTTTCTCAAAGAAAGGATCTCATAATATCAAGAGGGCGCTGTCCTTCAGCAGGAGTAACAGAATAAAAATGGGCTTCTACCTCGGGATCTTGTGGCAATATTACGTTTGCCATTGCAGCCCCATCTGTTCTTTGTCTTAAATGCTCATCTCCTTCTCGAATTGTGACATCAAGTGTATCATGATATTACTTAATGAGATAATTGTTATATGATCACCCTAAGCTTGACCACCTAAATGTAATAAGTAGTTGTCCCATGACAATGCATTACCAGAGACACTAGTAATATAGTCAGGAAGATGAGTGCCATCGGGTTCTGTAGGATTGGCTCTCAGGTAAGCTACAACTTCTGCTCTTAAATCAGAGGTATATACATTGCTTGAAAGTTGATGGGCAATGGCATGAAAAAGGCAGCTACCTTCTCCTCGCACATCAAAAATAACATAACCATGCTGTGTTACAAAAGTAGCAAGGTTACTATATGCAGTGTCTACATCCATAGCAACCTCATTTTGGCTGTTAATTCCAGATGATAATCTATCACTTACTGAAACATTTTCAGCAAGTACACTGCTATTCCATTGAAAGGTTTCCATAAAAATCTCATTGTCATCAATTCTTTCAAGTGGATTTGTATTATACAGTGTTATTCTCAATGATACAAGCTAGAGAAATTTACATTGTCAACTGCAGCTGCATCAGCTACCCAATTTTGGTTTCTTTCGATATCTTTATAAAGTGGGTTGTGAACTTTAAGCCAACTTAAAGCATTTAACACTGCATCAGGACGTACATACCCATGCATGTAATGTCCTTCGAAGCACAACTTTCTTTTAAGTTTCAAAGCTATGATTTCACTCAGAGATGGCAAACGTGGTTTTACGTTACAAAGAACATTGACAGTCGGTCCATGTATTGCTGTTTGCTCATTAGCTTGAGGATACCATTTTCATAAATGGTATCCTCAAGCTAATAAGCCTAATTTCAATGTCATTTAGATTTTTAAGTTCCAGTGGTACTTCTGGTAACATTAATCCATTTATTTTAGGGATTTTACCTCTCTTCAAGGATTGATCACAAGTATGGCACACCGACTGACTACCAGTTTTACAGATAATACTTGACTGACAAAACACTCTGTAGCATTTCTGGGTCAGCTTTGCTATATATTTGTCTTTATGAAACTGATTGGACGACCCAATGCCATGATGGAAGGCGACAGAAGAGGGAGACAAAGAGGACTGCATGTGAGGACAAAATGTTGTGGGGGAACCGAACGAAATAAAATTATTTTTGATAATTTATAAAAACCAATAATTTAATAAATAATGGTAGCATCTCTAGCCTTAACATACCGCCAGCCTAAGACCGAACTGTTTTAACAAATCAGAATTAATAAACAATAATAACAATAGATAAGGCTTGACATACATGCAATAGATAGATGTAATACATATGAGAGAGAGAGGGTATTGTACTATAATCATACATTAGCTGTTAGGATAATTCATTCATGATCAGATTCAGATGCAGGTAGTAATACCACGACCTTGTTCGCTGGACATTTGAATTCTGCCCTGAACATGTTTAAATCAACAACTCGAACATAATCATTACCACCCTTGTAGACTCTAATAACACGACCTAATGGCCATTGGGCAGGCATTACATTGTGTTCCTTCATCAATACTACGTCTCCAACTTTCATATTTTGAGAGAGATGTCTCCATTTATTAAAACAATTCAATTGAACAAGATACTCAGCAGACCAACGCTTCCAAAAATGCCTCACAATAAAGTAATGTCACTTGTTGCTGAGTTATTATAGGCGGGTCAGGGATAGCAGTCATCAGTCTACCAAAAAGAAAGTGCTCTGGCGTAAGTATCTCTATTCCGTCATTATCTGTAGATGGAATAATCATCAAAGGGCGGCTATTCAAACACGCCTCTACTTGAGTATCGTGGTGGTTTCTTTAAATGTCAGTTTCACGTTGCTAGTCACTTTCTTGAGATGAATTTTCGTGCTCTTCACAGTAGCTTCTCATAGTCCCCCAAAATTAGATGCTGTTTCTGGTATGAATCTCCAATCAATACCTACAGAATTACAAATTGAGAAACACTACAATGTACTTTTTGATCACATAAAAAATCATTAATTTCTTTTAATTCACGGTTTGCTCCAACAAAGTTGGTCACATGATCACTCCAAATCTGATTTGGGTGACCACGGCGAGCAACAAATTGATGCAAACAAGCAATGAATACTTGATTTGCCAGAACATCAAAAACATTAGCTATGTTAGATACAAGAGTGTGTGTTGTCAAATTAAAAGTTGACAGTGTTTTGGAAACAGTGATGCAAATACAATCAGATCTGACATTCCACTCTTAAGACCAAGTGTCTTAGTGTATTCTAAGTTAGGATCTGAGATAGTGGTACCTCCTGTGTATCTATGAGATCAGGCTCGATAGATTCAAGTACCTAAGGCATATTACAGTTGCACTTCCTAAGTAAGAAACCTCCCCTAGCAAACAATTCTTGCATTTCTTTCTTTAAATGAATAGCCTCAACAATGCTATCTGCTCCAAAACAAACCGTCATCAACACAAAAAGATTCATAAACCATCTTAGCAGCCATAGGATATTTAGACTCATAATTCATTGCATTTTGCTTGACACTCATGTTTGCAGCAAAGCAAGATGCTGAAACTCCAAAAGTGAGTCTAGTCATACAATAGTCCTGAACAGTATCTCATTGCTTAGATCTCCAAACAGAACGATGCAAGTCTCTATCTCAAAGATCTAGCTCTACCGCTCTATACATCTTGCTAACATCAGTAACCAATGGAATTCTAAAAAAACCTGAACCTAACCAAAACATCTAGTAAGTGACAATGAACTTTTGGGCCTACCAACAGTGTATCATTAAGGGAAATTCCATTAGAGGATTTTACTAAAGCATCAATAACTGCTCTGACTGTAGTAGTAGTACTAGAGCTCTTGTATACTATGTGCATGGGAAGATAAAAGACTTCACTGACATGCTCACAACATCAGAAATGGGAACTGGCTCCGCATGTCCTTATTGTAAGTACTCTCTCATTACCTTCACAAAACTACCCTTTATAAATCAAAGAATGCTCAAGAGATAAATGAGGGTTCTTGACCCATGGACTTTACAGCATGAAGGTGCTGCTGAATAGTGTCATAGAGCTTACACAGTTCTTTCCCACCACCATCTTTCAATGGAGGGAATTCAACTATACTTTTTACAAGCATTTCATGAATAAATCTATGCCTGTTGTAATGGGCCTTTAAATAGTCGACTGCTTTAGTATATTGCTCACCTGAACTAGAGAATCCATCAATTACGCTCCTTGCAGTACCATCTTTTAGAGACTGTCAGAGATAGATAATCTTCTTAGTGTTAGAGATATCAGTCGGATTATGAACAGCCACAGAGAACTGCTCCCATAATGGAATCCAGTGCAAGATCTTTCCGTCAAAACTCGGAACATTCAGCTTGGGTAGCTTTACTCAAGTACATGCAACAGGTGCAGGGTTAGTTGGTGAAGTGTTCCTACCTCTAGTAAGATGCCTTGTAATGGCATGAGAGCAAGAGAACAACCGCCCATCAATGTCTGTGTGGAGCAATAGCAAAGGGTCATCTTCAGGAAAGTCCCAAATAGTAAATAGCTCCTCACATAGGTGTCACAGTTGGGTTTTGTAACCAACAATACGCTGTTTGTATTCCTGACATAGTGCAACGTCCTCCCCATCATCAGGAAGACCAGTAATATCCGACTCCAAAGAAGCAACACTCCTCTCTAAGCGATGCACTCTCCTCGAGATATTAACCTTTTCCGTTGGCTCGGCAGCAGTACTAACAGTCTCAACCAATTTAGATAACCTGTAGGAAAAATCAGATACTTTATTCTCATGCTCATCTAATCAGTCTTGTTCAGCTTTAGGTAGATGATCCACAATTTGAAAATGGATAAACTTGAAATCTGAATCTAGTTTCTGCAAACTTGCTGACAACAGTTGAGCATGGGCTGGTACATTGGTAATGGTACTCTTACTTTCAAGATCTCTGAGCATTGTACCTAGGTTAGTAATAGATGCGCTAGTAGTTCCTCTTCTCCACCTTAGAGCGCTCACATCTGTTGGGAGATGAGCGATAGACAAGTCTTCTATAGTGATCTTAACATGTGGTCAAGTAGTACTATCAAAATCGGCTATAGAAACAACTCCGGACACAGGCCTTAACTATAAATGAAATGAAGAAGATCCGCCTGTTGGACCATCAAATGGACGAGCCAGTGCCAGGATGAAAGGAGATAGAAGAGGGAGAGAAAACAGGCTGTATTTTAGGACAAAATATTGTGGAGGAACTCAATGAAAAAAATTATTCTTGGTAATTTACAAACCAATAATTAAATGAAATACATCATATGATGGCATACAGTACAAACATAAGCTGGGCAAAATTAAATTTTGTTCAAAAAAGATGCTATAGCGTCATCTATAAAAATAGTTTTGATTCTACTGGACCTCTGACTAGCAGCATTAAGTGTTTTTCTAACTTGTGATTGCAATGGAGTTTCGTTTGTTCTAACAACACACATTCTCTTTGTTTATCTGCTATCTGTGGGCAGCAGGTTCTAAAGTTTCATATGCTCTTTGTTCACACCTTTGCCTAGTTTTTTCATTTCTTGCAGCTTTATTCTCACTTGATTCATTGGCTCAAAAATCACATATTCTTTTTATTTTCTTGATTTTTTTTAAAATGATTTTTCACTTAATTCATCGGCTCTAGCATTACACCTTTTCTGTAGTTTTTGATGCATTAAAACTGTTTCTTGACTTAAAGCATTAGCCCTAATGTCTGACAGTAACTATTCGGATTGCTGTTTTCTGTATTCCTTATTTTCTACTAAGGCCTTACGTTCTTCAAGACTTAAAGGTTTTATACCTTTTTTATCCTTAAAATTGTGACCACAGTGATCACAAAGCAAATTATTTTTTTGTAAATACTTCAAAACAGTGGGGACATTTTTTGGCTAAAGATAAAGGAATGGCACCTTTTTTATTCCTGAAACAATGACCACAGTTGTCACAATTCAATAAATGAATATGATTTCCTTCAAAACATACAGGACATTTTTTTTATAACAGGCCTAGGATTAACCTCAATATCTCTTCCCAACAATAACACCATTAAAGCAAAATTTACAAAAATACAAGGAAAGATTGCATGCAAAATCAAAATTTAGAGAATGACACACATTTGCCAGCTCCATAAGATGCTTCAGTAGTACAAATACTAACATTATGACTGACAAAGCAGCCTATTGCAGCTCTGTATTGTTCAATACTAATCATAGCATAGCAAAAATTGGACTACTAATGGTTCCTAATCACTAAACAGAAATAATATGAGGAGTTCTAGTAATCTTAGTAACACGAAGAAAATGGACAGAAAATGAAGGACACAAATTAAATGAAGACAGTCAGAACTTCTTTCAGTAAAGAATAACTATAAGGTACAAGGTAATTTGTCATAGTGTGCTGATATAGGTTTACCAAAACTCACTGCTAAGAGCAAAAGACGTCAACTTCAATTGAGAAAAATTAGCCAAATGATACAAAAGAGGCCTACACAATATATAGTTCACACATTTTAACAGAAATATACCATGATTTACTGAAGATAGTAAGTGGAAAAGTTGCTTCTACAGACTCAAACGTAGTGAAAAAGGACTGCAGTGCACTAAAATATTCTTGTAAAGGAGTAAGAATAATAATAAAGCAATCCAGTAATAATTATATTATGGAGATTTAAAATAAAAGCCAAGGAACTCACTAGAGCAAGACAAAGATGAAACAAAATGAAAAAAATCCATGGAATTAAGAACAAAAGGACGGAAAACCATGATGCTAGATGCATAGCCGTAAGCATGAAAGGCAAGGGTGGAATAAAAGGTGTGGCTCAGCTCATATTAGGATTGATATCGGAGTAAAATTAATGAAACGGATTGGAAAAGGGGGAAACTGAATAATGTTGCTATTGGTTACAGGCCCATTGGCCCAATACCCATCTTCTCCATTAGTCTAGCAGGCCTGACCCATCCTGACTCATTTGGCATGCAACACTACTCCTGCATTAGTGAAGCTGTGGCAAGGAGTTTGAAGTGGGATATTTTTGGACGTGCAAGAGGAGGCTTACTTATAGTATACCTACCATACCATTAAGAAGGTTCAGGACTACATGCAGCAAGATTTTTAATTCTACAATACTATTTTGAAACCAGTTTTCTGTCATAACAAACTCGTTCTATGTGCATTTTAACTGTAACTAGCATCATTCCAAATGCAAACAAACACTGTCATATCATTATAGAGATCTTGTATTTTACTTTAGCATGTTTACAAAAAGGGATTGTAATGACAAAAATACATTTTAAGGTTTTAAAGGTGCCATAACATTAAAATGATCTGTACACTAGAAAACAGTATTACCGTATATCGGGTATATTTCAATGCATGAAAAGTCGTGGAAATATTAAGTTCAATGATGAAATAATTCGGAAACCTTTTATATTCCGAAAATATTTTACTTGCTATTATTTCAAACAACCACCTGGTTTGGTAAGTCATTCGAAGCATTTGCTGACTTCTCCACTTCTGAATCAACCTTAGCAACACTTCTAACTGGCAAAGAAGGCTATTTATGGCCTTCGAGTTAGACTAGAATGTAGCCATGGATAGTTATGAAGCCACGTGTTCATAATAATTGTACAGTACCACATATCTTCTATTCCTTTTTATCCGCATATTTTGAAATTTGTGCAAAGTGTCTTATGCAGATCCCATAGTTTAGCTGCATTGTTCGTTCCTGCTGTGAGTAATTCGAAGTCAGACAGCAAAGGAGCATTGCTCACTGTCTTTGAATGAGCCTTTGCTTCAATGATTGGTGTACTTGTTTTGCAAATGTCGTGAATATAAAACTTCCCTCTTGTCATTCCAAATGCAAGGAAATGTGGTGAAAACTGGTTAAAGTGAACACCACAAACACCAACACAATGATTAAGGCAGAGATGACTGTGCCTGTTTGCTAAATCATACAAATGTACTGTTTCATCAGCTGAACTAGAAACAATAGATTTTTGCTGATACTAAGTCAGTCCAGTAACTCGTGACCCATGCTTCAAATAGCTACTGAATAATGACTTCTTTTGTAAGTCATAAACATCAAAGGGCCCTTCATGATCAGCTACTAAGATATAAGATGAACTATCGCCAACAGATCTTTTCTTCTTGTAATTGACATTGAAGTTAATGATGGTGGAAACCCATGCTGACTATTGATACTCTCTATTGGTGTTTGCTTCCTATACTTTTTATTAAATTGATGTTACAACCACATGTCACAGCGAGCAAATCTATTGGATCATAGTAGTCTAGTCCTCTAGTTTCTCCCAAAAATTTTCTTTTTCTCAACACTGACAATGAGTTCGGCATTGTAGTACCTGCCAAAATGTTCAAATAATAGCTATATTACATTACTTTGTATGCAATTAGTGAGAGGCGTGGTCAGAATAGAGGGTTAAATAAACTTACAGAATAAATTTAGATGACAAATAACAAAGGTGAGAAACGAAAAGCCTGTGGAAATGAAGTACCTATTAGTACTTTCATCTAAACAAAAAATTTGGCAAAATTTATGACTGGCTGCAAAGATATTCTCTAAAATGAAAAACCACAAATGACAAAATAACTTCCAAAGTCTCTTGAAAAACTTACCAATGACATTTCTGGGAAGTAAGCCAAGTACTACCAAGTTTTGGTAATCGCAAAACCTAAACAAAAAGTGGAAGGGGAACAAACACTGAAATGATGACAGATTGACAAATGACAACCACCAAACAGTGCCTGGAGAGTGGGCTGAACAAATAGCTTTAAACTGCATGGGTTAAGACTTAGAGCCCCAATTCCAACGCTGCCACAGTAGTAGATCCAACCCCTCAAGGGACTCCAAGACAAAAACACAAAGAACAAACCACTAGTTGAGAGTGCCCCAACAAATTAGGCTAAACAGCAGGACTCAGTACTGCCAGCTGAAACAAACAATAATCTATATATGTATAACGAAGAAAATTAAGCATGATCTGACATAAGATATTATGTGCATTATGAGATACGTTATTAGGTACATATGTAACTAATAGAAGAATGAACAACTTAAAAATATTTTATTGATTTACTATGTACTTCATAAAAATTTGGTAGCTGTACTATATACTTAATTTTTCCTGTATTAATACTTAGTTGAATGACTATACATTGTTTTACAATATTTTTAGTAGAACTGCAATCACTTCTCATACATCAATGTCAACTTTAATTATTTGCTTGCAAAGCACGTGAGAAGTATTAAGCTGGCAAATTTCATGATTGTGACCTGGCCTGAAATTACTTAAGTATGTAGTTTCCTTTACATGATACCTCTTCAAAAGAGAAAGTGGATTATTATCTGGTGGTGAGATATACAATGATTGCATTTCACCAAATTGAAGGAATAAATATAAGAGCAAACTTCATTAACAGTGGAAGTGCTTCAAGCATAAACTTTGCAACCAAAAATGGTACAATTGACAATGAAGTGACCGAATTTCTGGACCATTTCAGCTCCAAAACTCATTTCACAGCAAGAAATTCTCTTCTCTTCGTCTCACAGCATAGCCAAACTTATTTTGCCTATAGCAAAGCAGTGGGGTCCAATAATGGTCGTTTTGGACTTTCTTTTGTGAGTATATTTCTAATATACTGTTTGGTCTATGGCGTTTCCTTCTTCCAACGCTCACAAAGCTTTGAAGGCAAAGTTTGCTTCAGCTGAATGTTGAAGCACATTAATTTGGTACATTAATTTACTGGCCTATGAAAAGTTGTTCCAAGCACTGATGAGATTTTCAAAACCAAACATGGAGCAACACCATTAAGGCCCTACAGCCTAGCCTAACCAATGGAACAGTATGCTACAATAAATGAATATTTGCTGTGTAAATTACAGGTGAATACAAATCCCGACCTGTCTGATAAAATTTTGACAGCATTCTGTCGGCTTTGTCCAATTCTTGGACTTTAATGTAATTGGATAAGAGATTGTGCATGAATGAAACAAGAAGTGATAGGTGTTGTACATAATCAGGAGGAAGAAAGCGTGAAACAATGGGAAAGGCATAAAAAGATAGCCAGGCTCAATACTCAGAGTCTTTATAGAAAAATTGCATCAAGTGATATTCAGTACTAAAGAATTAATTTGGGCCATAAATTTTTAAGGCTATATGGATAACTATGATATTTGGAGTCAAGCCAAAACTTCATAAGGTGTTTAAAGATGCCCACAAGTACAGAATGCATACATTCAATCATAACACATTGCGGAAAGTCAATATACCGAAAGATAACAGCAACACCTTTGATGCCATAATGATCCTCACCTGTCCTCTCTGCTAATGCAGTCCAATCCTTTATTTCTTTTGTTGTCCTTAATTTGTGTATCTTCAAGAGGATAAATACGGGCCCCATTGTGCCTTTTTCTGGGTGGCACCAGTATAAGTAATCATACTCCCCATTAAATTGCTTCATATTGGTTGTTTTACACCTAGCTGGGAGATCAAATACTGCACCAAGGACCATAGGCCTTAAAAAACAAAAGAATGGTCAGACAGTTGAATGGTCAGACAGTTGAAGTGACATTCCATCTTAATAAAGATTAGAATTAAATCTTTTCTAAAACTGGGCTATATTTGATAGGGTAGGACCATAGCAAAGCGTAGCTGCAACTAGATTTTCAACTTTTATTCTTTGACTTTGGTGGTACACTGGTCACCATTAAATACACTGGCCGAAGGCTTCCTCTGGATGACTTATAAACAGGCAGCCCATCTGAGGAAAGGGTCAACCCTGTGTTTTTTGCATTACTGAGACAACCTCCTTTATCTATCAAATTTCTTATTGTAGCCCCATTATGCATATCTTTAAATGAATCAGGATCATGAGAATGTTAAAAAGGATAACTGAAATAGTTGTGTTGCTTTACAGTGCATGAAATGCTCCATAATTTTGTTATTATTAATTTTTTATAATTACCAGAAAGTCTCAATTCATTTTCTACTAAAAAGCTGCCAGCTGACACACCTTTGCCTTATCCTTTTGGCAATTACAATTCTGACATTTTTTGTCATCTACAAGCTTTGTCATACACTTTGAACAATAATTTGTCTCTGTCTGATTATTCAAAGAGCTAAAATACTTCTTCAAGAATCAGGACATATATTCAGAGACGGTCATTGAACCTGCATGTAAGGAGGCAGCTATAATGATTTGACATGTGTTTTAATTCATTCACAAACATTTATTAGATCAATTAGTTCTTCTATTGCTTCATAAGAGAGCTATTGGACACAGTGTAATGCATAATAGAATACCAGCTTGTTGAATTGTTAATGGAGCTTCCATTAAAGACTAGACTCTAGTACATGCATAATGAGGTATAGTAATCAACATTATTTGATTCATTGTCAGAATTATTTTCTGTATCATCACTAAAGCTATCAATGTCTTCAATATTTATTCCTATAGCAAAAATACTTACCTCATGCTCAAAGTTATATTTTGTCCATACCTTTATTATTGGAAGTTTCATTATCACTCATTAGTGACAAAGTCACCTTCATTTAAAATATCTTCTGTGTTATAACCACTTTCATGCTGTGTGCCAGAATCATCGCTATCTGAAAATTTATTTTCTGATTCATTTTGAACTTTATCTTCTTCAATAAACTGGATATCATTGTAGCCATCTGCATCTGAAACTCTGAAGTCATCATGGTCATAAACTTCTTTATTATCATCACCTGTTAAACTATATCCCAAAGTGGTAGTTTGCTGGTACATCCAGTACCACCGAGTCTGTCTTGAAGGAGATAGATGTTGGTCAATGTTGTATTGCTTTCCCTGCTTCTTAGCACGCCTGGCATATGATGTGGAACAACTCTCAGATGTGCAACAGCTCTCAATTTGAGCAGGACTGGATCAAAAGCTCTGCTCTTCACTTCGAATATTCTTGTAAAAATTGTTCCAATTCTTTGAATCTTTGTGACCACACCCATTTCCTTCATCACCACACCCATTTTTCATGTATATAAATTGTAAACATTAAAAATCATTACTTTTAGGTTTCCAAAGGTCAAGTATTATTTATTTTGTTAAACACATTACTCTTAACAATTATTACTGATAATAATTGACAAAAGTTGCAATAATGCTTAGAAAAGTAGCGTGTGGTTTTTATTTAGAAAAATGAGCACATCTACATTACTAGGCTTTTAACAGCTACGGACCTTTGTCACTGTTAACCCAGCTGTAGAGAAAATTCTCTGAAATGTGGCAGAGGTAGCAAGAATCGCTAAGACATAACAGGCTATTAAAAAGAGTCATGGATACTTAGAAGAGCTCCCTTTCCACCAAATGATGGGCTTTTCCTCCATAAACTGTATTGCTTCATCCAGTGAGTCTTAGCAGCAATAGCAGTGACAACTTCTTCCCCAAGTAAAATATCCATTACACTCTTCATTTTTTTGGTTGTAGGTAGCTCTTGTTGATCGCCATCAGACATATGAATGACTTCATTATCCTCCACAGGAAGTGGATTAAGCTCTTCACTGTCTTCAGCCTCTCCTATTCTTTCAAGCAGTTTTAACTTCATACTTTCATTCTGTTCCTCGTCTAGAAATTTAAGCAGCTTAAAGCAAGGGTCTAGAAATGATGCTACAACCTTACAAGGTGATGTGTCAAGACAATCTAGGCTCCACCTTTCTGGATATCATTCCTTAGAGTTTTCTTAAACTGTGTCAAAACACCACTGTCTGAGACTGCTAAATCTTGACCATCTTGTATCTGCAGATTTTCCAATACCCAAATAACACAGAAACAGTGCTAGATATTATGGAAGACTTCTCACATAAAAAAGTAGTAGCTAATTCAAATGGCTTTAACAGCTTCATGAGACAACTCCCATTGATCATTAGTGAGATGAAGTCCCTTATCAACTGTTTTTGGCACTTGCTCATCAGACAATGCTGCTGATATAAGCCATCTACTTTAATTAACTCTCTACAGCAAGTAAAATAATCTTTTCAAAAAATTCAGTTCCTGTTGCCTCCTTTTTAGCTGACCTGATGCTAATGCACTATGGCGAAAGTGCCCAACCAACAAACTGCAAGCTCTTAGTAATCAACCAATCAATAGTACCTATAGCAAGACTAGCTTTTAAACAAAGTTGAAGCTTATGTGCGATACAATCAATACTTTCATAGCCTCTCTTTGTTTGTAAAATACGTCATGATAATTGGACGTTTGCAGCCAGATCATGTACTACGGCAGAAACTTTCTTTTTCAGCAAAGTACATCACAAAAATCTCACTTATAGCAACACCTGTGTGACTACCATGGAATTCCGTGGTTGCGAGTACAAGATCAAATTCAGAAGTAAAGTAATGAGCAGACAATGCTATATAGGCCTCAGTGGTAAACTTGTCCAAATGTCTTTTGTATGTGCCAAATGAGTCATATCTTGTGCAATAGATTCATTAGCTTCTTTCCAAGTTGCATTTTAGATGGATCATGCTACTGATTGTTTTCCTTCAAGGAATACTATAGCCAGGCTCCATATAGTTGACAAGGCTTCTGAATCCACTGCATTCTACTATACGTATAGGACGCATACGGAGGATAATTATAGCCCCTATTTTTTTAGCTATTTCTTTTGCCCTGCCCTCAGAGCAGGAACATTGAGCCGTCTTGACAAAACCAAGTTGAGACTGTGTAAGTGCTGTGGAAGTTACATTTCCTTCTCGTTTTCACTGAGATTGATACACTAAAGTATGACCTTTCTACAAGTGGTGTCGTAGATTCAATGTACCTCCACAATACGCATAGTTTTATCCATACGTTGCAAACTGCTTTTTTCAGATCCTTTTTGGTAAAAAAAACTGCCATACATTAGAGGTACACAAATTTAAAGTAGAGGAGGACTCAGGACTGGTTGCTGAACTGCTAGTTGTAGTAGCAGTTGTGGTAGGTCTCGAAGAGCCAGCAGCTATTGCCACAATTACATACACATACAATCAATAACAATAAACAATTCAATAAAATACTTAATTAAAAGGTGTGGCAAAAATTTGAGGAATTGTGCTGTGAAGGCCATTATACTTTGAAATTTTTTGATCATTCGACCCAGCACTAATTGGGAGTGCTTTGCTTTTAATGTCGTCAAGCTGTGGTTTTTATAACAGAAATGTTAAGATTCCTTAAATACTTGTATTTACACTTATCCGTTAGATTAATTCACACTATATGCCTGACTTGAGGTAAGTGAAAGGGCAACTAAACCACAAATTTTTTTTCCCTGAAATCAGTTCGTAATAAAGAATCATAGGAGAATTAGCTAAAATTCAAAAAAGTACCATTTCCATAATAAATCCTGGGTCAAAGTGCCAATTTTTTGCCTCGCAGCCATTTCGTGAAATTACTTCTGCTTGTGAGCATGGTCACGTAATGTAGATGGGGGAACTATAGCAAGTTTCTGCATTGAAACATTAGCAAATATAAGGCTAGATTTCTAAATTCTGCGTGCAAGAAAGCAGCTAAGAATTATTTTTGTAGTGATTAGAAGCTATACAGAACTAAAATTTGCAATGAAAAATTAAACTTGTCTCATTTTTCATACAAAAAAAGATTTTTTTACCAGTATTAATGTTTGTAGTTAGCTCTTGATAAGTTTTATATGGTCCATTTCATTGAAATTGCTGCCTTACAACTGGAACTTAGAAATCCAGTCTTAAATTTGCAAAAATTTCAATGCAGAAATTTGCCAATGATCCCCGATCTACGTCATCGCGTGACCACGCCCACAACTGGAAGTGATTTGACAAAATGGCAGCAAGACCAAATTTTGCAACTCTTGAGCCAGGATTTAGTATGGAGATGGTACTTTTGAATAACTTTAGCTATTTTTGAGAAAAAATTTTGGGATTTAGTTACCCTTTAAGGTAATTAAAATATAATGAGGTAACTACAGCTGTTTCAACATTCAGTTGAAATAGATGACCACAAGTTGCAGGTTGGCGGCGCATTGTCAGGACAGCCAGTTGTATAGTGTAGTAATACATAGTACAACTGAATCGGAGCCAGAAAAAAGCCATTATGGTGGGCGTTATCCTTATGAATCTATTGTCATCGTTGCGGTATGCCACATTTAATCACACAAAGCTTCAAATCATCTCTTATTTAAATGAGTACTGAAAGTAACATAAACAAAGAAAGCATTCTAAGAAAGCTAAAGCACCAGCTGCAGACCACACAGACTTCATGAAGGAAGGTTAGTTAAATACATGTGCATGTATGGCAAACCTATACTTAAAAATAATCATGCAGCAATGGCAAATATAATGTTATATAGCATATAATGGTGAATTGACACATATCTTATGGTATACATGTACAGTATGCAGAATAATACAGTACAGTATAATAGTACACATACATAGACACACAGTATAGTGGTACACATACAGTCAAATGGTACACATACATAGACCTACAGTATAATGATACACACACATACAGTATAATGGTACACATACATTGAAATGCAGTATAACGGTAGATACATTGACATACAATATAATGGTACAGATACATAAACATACAGTATAATGGTACACATACACAGACATACAGTAAAATGGTACACATATAGTGTAATGGTACACGCACAGTATAATGGTACACATACATTGGAATGCAGTATAATGGTACACATACATTGACATACAGTACAATGGCACACATACATAGACATACAGTATAATGGTACACATACAGTATAATGGTACACATACATAGACATACAGTAAAATGGTACTCACACATACAGTATAATGGTACACATACATTGAAATGCAGTATAATGGAACACATACATTGACATTGAGTATAATGGTACACATACAGTATAATGGGTATTTGACACGTTCATTGACGTACAGTATAATGGTACACAATGGTTTATGTACATACTATGCAAGTAGGACACAATACATTAATGTTACACGTACATTCAGTTGTACGTTGATGTAGTACAAGTACATTGGCAAGTACCATAATTTGGTACATATATAATGAATGCAATAGTGTCACATACAATATTGTATATACATTGTCTTGACGTTAGTTATTTATTGAATGTGCTCTGTACTGTTGAACTTAAAACTGGTACTGGAGGAAAAGAATACGTTCCATTTTCTAAGTTTTTAGAGACTGACTGTGGAAAGCCTGTGACAATGAGTGACTTATATTTTTAAAATATTGTAATTTGGAAGAATAATGAAATACCTTAAGACGTTATTTTACTGACACAGACTAAACATGTATAGGTCATATAATCAAGTGTAACAGGGTAAAAAATATTCTTATAATTGATTTCACCACCTTGCAAGTACAACTTGGACACTATTAAGACTTATAGAGGTTGTCTCTACCTTATGATGCTTCTACAGAAGTCTTTAGACGGTATCTTTATGCTGTCTTGCTGTTAGAAAGCTCTTAACTTTGTCCCATGTGTAAGCTGCCATTTTGTTTGCCGTGACCACACCCACTCACGTAAAGGGGCGTGGGTGGGTGGTTGCTAAGGCTTGTTATTTCTCCAATACAACATGTATGGAAGAAATGTAAGTGTGGACATACAAATATCTATGTAAGGTAAGCAACAAACCACTGACATAAGGGACAAGGTCATATTGGAGAGATCTGACTTTTGATGATGGTGATTTGCTACTTTGATAGATAGAAGACACAGAAAGGGATAGGAAACTAGTCTCTAAGAGTAGCATTTTTCACCTTAAATGCATGTTTTCCGCAACCTGGCGGGTAGTGCAACAAAACCACGCCTATGACCACACCCAACCATTGTTTTTATGTTTACATGTGGTATGCTTTATTTAGGATAATAAATAAAATGGCAAACTTAGCATCTCACTACAAAAAGGCTCATTTCTTCTTTATCAGGAGACAAAGACAGTGCAGATATGTTTTATCATGTTTGATTCTTGTTTTATTGAAAATAGTATGCTGTTTTAGAAGCCAATGATGCATTGAGAAGTGCTGTGAGTGCCATTTTAAAGCATAAAGGATCCACTTTGCCATCTGAAAAAGCACAAAGGGCGAA
The DNA here is from genome assembly GCF_000090795.2 of Amphimedon queenslandica. Lineage (NCBI taxonomy): Eukaryota > Metazoa > Porifera > Demospongiae > Haplosclerida > Niphatidae > Amphimedon > Amphimedon queenslandica. Next base: position 41,389 of record NW_003546271.1, on the reverse strand, counting down.
ACAGCTCCGAACGTCTTACAGTGGATGGGGGACAATTACCAGACATCAGAAGACTCCTCGTTCTAGCATAATGTTTCTTTGAAGTCTTGTTGCCGCCACCCAAGGTAGGTTAAGCCTCGTATTACTGTTGTTTCAATGACCTGTAATCAGCTTGGGATACCTTTCTAAAAGCAAGCATCGGATTTAATGCCTGCCTGGTTTTTTCCATTTGTAACAAAAGTTACAATAAATGAAGTCATCAAGAAGTATTTTTTTATCCCCAATGGTGAGTGATTTCAGCAAGAAAATGCGTCACTTGGATATGAAGCAGTGAATGCCCTTTGATATTCTTCTAGCTAGTCATACTTCACTTTTTACAGAATGTGAAGAGATCTGATTACCCTAAGATCGAAGAATTAATACTCTGTTTGCAAGAATTAAAGGAAAAAGAAGGTAAATCACCCGATGATGTGCATGTTTTTAATAATCATTATGAATACATGTAGGTATTGACAGTTGTATTGAAAATTCTGAAGAGTGGACAAATAAGTTTGATCGCAGTGGATTGGTACACATTAGCAAAGAAACCTACATGGTTTTTGTATGAATGGAAATTGTACTTCACAAACATTTGAAGATGTCTATGAATGGGAAAGATAAACTGATTCGGGAGTTATTCGAGAATGGTGTGCAGCATCTCTGGAGCATTGTTGCAGCTAATTGTGGTGCTAAGGTTGACGTACTGCTGAGGCTCGTTATAGAACACTGGGTAACAAATTGTGGCTTTTCTTGTGAGTGCATTTCTGGAAATACACAAGCAAAGGAATAAGTGATCCATTGAAAAAAGTAGGGCACTTAGGAAGAATCTTGCTGGTACCAATACATGTACTACTACAGAAACTGCTTCTACTTATGAATAAGGATAATTAATATTATCATTAAAACTTACAATTATTGTTACTAATGGTATTAATTTTTATCTGTATTATTATTATAAACTTTACGTCTCTTTGGCAATGGCAAGCAATCACTTGAATTGTCACAATTTTGGGTCTTTTCGGTACTTCATCTAAAGTTTCCTCAAACAGGACAAAGGCATAGCAACTATACTACTCTCAAATATTGTGTATTATTTTGAAAGTCATGAATTGTAGGATTGTCGTGTGTCCCTCCTCTTTGGCGTTGACAGCCAAAATAGTTTTCTAATGGCTCGTGACACAAATTATTACTTTGAAAACAAAGCTTGTTACTGGTGACTGCAGGTAAGGAGAATGCATAGATGATGAAGTCAATAACTGATAAGACTATAAATTAAAGTCGACTGAAAGTTAAATTCAACTTAACATTTTGATGAGAACCTGTTCTTCTTATACTCAAAAATATTTCCTGACTTAATAGCATACGCTTCTTTTCAGCATTTGTAAAACCTTGACGAGCATTCACACTAGCTTCCCATGCATCCAAATAAGGTAGAAACTCCTCTTTAAGCCACTACATGTGAACATTATGATAGATAGTACATGATACAAGAGTTTAAATGAAATAAACTTACATTCAATCTTTTGTCTTTGCCATTTCTATAGTGATGAAAAGGTTGTCGAGACCCTAGTCCCATCTGTCAGGCTGCTCATATTAAAGATATCAAAGAATTTGTCAAAGAAAAGAATGAATTCTGCTGTTTCCAGTGCCTCTGTTCCTCCTGTAAGCTGTATAGCTTTTCCAACTGTTTACTTAAAACCTAACAAAATACATGTTTAGTTATGCTGTACATTGTACATATGGTATTGATTACCTGCACAGCTAGGTCAACCCTCATTTAGAGAAAGATGTTAGATACAGGTTCTCATACTTAAATTTTGCTAGCACCATGGCCAAACCTGCTCCTTTACCTTTGTCATGCTTATGAAGCTAGTGAAGGTGTTCCCATGATATTTCCTTGTCATTAGTCTATTATTGTTGTACTTTCAATTTGAATAAGTTTTCTACCGCTTACCCATAACTTTCGAGTACTAGATGCCCAGCAGTTCCTAGTAGTTTTAATAAAATGTGGGACATCTGAAAAAAAGAAAATATCTCTATCTGAAGAATACATATTTCTTGTCTCATAAAGACTTGGAGTAGATCTGTCATGAATAGCAACCAAACAACAATTAACAGAGGCTCCATTGAATGTAGTTGCCAGAACCTAGACATTGTTTTATATGTAATTATTTCAAATAATCGTAAGTGATTACATAACTTTGAATTCCATTCGTTCTAATCGGTATACAGCATCCCAAAATGGCTGAAAGAGCTGGTCACCAGTAATGTTAGCAAAGGGAAAAAGTGCATAAGGATATTGAAAAGGGGTAAAAAGCAATTTTACCATTGTCACCATGACAAAAGTTCCCAATGACTTGGTTTTGGTTAATTCCTTTTCAACATACTTCAGGAAATCCAATAAATGGTTGTTGATATCTTCTAAATCTACAAACCTTGACATCTTTCCTGTGTGTTTGTTGTAAACCAAGCCTTCCTTCATATGCATTTCATGAAAAAGTAGTGCAACAAACTTATGCCATCCAGGACATGACTTTGCATCGACAGCAATTAATAACTGAGTATGAACTTCATAAGAAAATCATGGATTAGCCTATGCATAGTTCGTATATTCTCTTAGGGTTCCTTGAGATGGCTAACGAATAACTCCTGATTGACGGAGCATTTCATATGACATAGCAGATAGATGGCAAAATAAATACACCACTTAATCAATAATGGATCTTAACACATCCCTTTAAAGTCATTGCCACTCCTTGACTATCTTTCCGCTGCTGCCAGAAGATCCTCTGCAAAAAACAAGGTTGAAATGCAGAATGAACTGTCTCTTCCTCTTCTGTTTTGATTTAGCTAATATCTGATGCAGCTTCATCATCAAGCGTGACTCTTGTTTCCGAACAATAGCATCCAGATTCACTGTTACTCTATGGAGCTTAAGTCGAAGACAATTCTCATGTTTCACTGCAGCAATTTGTGTATCTTTTTCTGGTGGTGTAAAACATTTATAGTTGACATGACTTGAAGTATCTAATGCAGATGAAGAAAGATTCTTCTCTTGGTTTGCCAATAAGTGAAGAGAAGGCTGTGAAGTTAATCATGCTTAATGTTACCATATACATGTACGTACCTATAATCATCACAATAATGACAACATCAAAAATAGGACAGCAATATCGCACATATTGTGACTAATATTTGGAGTTGTGAGCGATGAATCATAATATGCCATAACATCAGTGCCTATAGAATTCGAGACAAAAGTTAATGGAAAAACAAATTTGACATTTGAAAAAAATACCTGACTTGCCATAAAAAGTTCCTTTACCATGTTGTTGAACTGGTCAAAATTTGTCATCACAGTTACCATTACAGATATGGCTACCTTCCAATAGTGACAAAAGTTGTAGTAGGAGAGTAATACTATTAAGCTGATGAGTCAAAAGTGGCTGCAAAAGCTTACATTAACTACAATCAACTTGTCTATTATTTACAAACAGCAACCAAACAATCTTCTTTAACTGTAATGGTGAGAGTGACACAACTTAAAGGCTGAACAAGTAAGATTGTTCCTCAGAGAGAAGGATGAATGGAGTTCAGACACAAGCAATGATGATGACCATTCATGTGGCATACTTCATGACGTTGTTAACCTGTCATATAGTGCAGCTGCATTGTGAACAGGCAAGAATTGTAGCTAGAAATGGATAATTTAACAATCAGCTCCGAAGTATGATCTTGTGACTGATTTACCATAATTGACAAAAGGCACCTTATGGCAGGTAGTGAAATTTGTCTTTAAAGCAAAAAAATCCAACATCATGAGCTTCAATTATTATAAAATTACTCCACTGGATGCAATAAGTTCCTATGTAACATTCAGAAACAATGCTTGTCCAACAGTGCACTCACAGAATGATATTTTTCATTTTAATGAATTTTAAAATCCGCCATAAGGTACCTTTGTCAATTATGGTTACGTTAATTCTTTCGTAGTTCTATGGATACTTCAATCTCAATTTCCTTTTTCCCATGACAGTCTATACATAATCATAAAAATCATAGCAAAGCACTTAATTTATACCAGGAATTTAGTTACATGGGAAAGGTTTTATTTCATTGAATAATATCAGTAACATGAGATTTCAGTAAGGAATAAGAGCTAGGGTGCCACAAATGCAGTAAGACATTATCTTACATAATTGTCCCTTACGATGCTCTAATCAAAAGTATCGGTCTATGACTATAGTCTTGGCATGAACAGAGCCCCAAGGAGGAAGGCAGCACTGCTTAAAAGATCTCAGAGTCGCTGCTGTAGCAGCAAAAGTCCCACACAGTGTCAGCTTTGATCAGCCTTGTGACTACAGCAAGAGGAGTGTCGTCAGAGTATAAGCGTGAGCCATCAGATTATCACAAACGAGGATGGCCATGCGTGCAACGTGGCCCACGTGATATGTTTCTTATCCCAATCCGTGTCTACTATCTATGCTATTTTACTATTCTAACTTGTAACAATATCTTGTTCCAATTATCTTTTTACTATTACTAGTTTTGCCACATTAATCGTTAAAATTAAAACTGTTCTTTCTGTAGAATCATATTACTTTTAAAAATAAGAATATTCAAAAATTGATCATTACAGAAACAACATAAAACCAACAGTAAATAAATAAAAAAAATTGTAGAGCTATTAACTTTGTACTAGTGTTAGTACCTTCAAATGAGCTTTGACGGACCTATTAAGGTACACACGCATACAACATTAAGTTTAGTAAACAAATGTACATGTAGACACTGCAAAAGGTAGTGTGATGCTTTCAAGGCAAAAATGCTCACAAGGCAAAACTCAGCCTTTTCATTGGTGCTTGTCACATTATGTTCATAAACTAGCACCCATAAAGTACAAAATGCGTAGTTTGATACTGATAACACCACCTACACAACAAAATAATTCAGAAATATCTCAACATGAAATTAAAATCACATAAAGCTTTAACCCAATACTTACTACCACTTTCAAATTGCAAAAACGCACGCATTGGACTAGTGACAATGGTTTACAGCACTTAGAAACAACAGACGATTTTACATTTCTTTTGTAAGTTTTTAAAAATCATTGTAAGGATTCACCTCTAATTTTACTGTAGCACTTGGGTACAAATCCACAAGTATTGTCTAGCTCATGAGAGAAAAGGGACTGAAAGTCAAAGTCTTAGGTATGAGCAGACTGAGTAAGAAGTACATGAAAACTGGTTCAATTACTCACAGGCCAGGTTTGTCAGCATTAATTCTACTACTCTTCTTTATACTTTGACAATATAAAATCTGGAAGACCTTCAAAAGTAACCAAACAAGTATTAAAGATAGTAGAGAACCAAATGCAAGCTAATGATGAAGGCACTGCTACTCAACTTCAGAAACTTCTTGTTGAGAAAGGTCATTCACTGTCACTGACAACAATATTGAAGTCTCGTGATGAACTAGGTTTGACATACCATGGGAGTGCATACTGCTAGTTCATTAGAGGACCAAACAAAAAGAAGCAATTGAAATGAGCTTAAACGAGCATGCGCAGTATCAAAGGGGGGTGGTCTGCCCAAAAATGGAAGCAAATATTCAAAATGGCGATTACACATGATAAAGATCGTGATAACATCAGTTGATTTACATAGTAACAGTAAAAGGAAGATGCTACAATTGCCTGGCCTCTTATTTCCACATGTTTCTTGTTCTTATCTTCTGACTAAATCACGGTTAAGTTTTTTATAGCGAGTCATAGTGAAACAGGCCGAGCTTCAGGACGATCAAGGACTCATTCAGGATGACTTTTAACATCGAGTTTGAGTCTACCGAAGAGAAAGGTGCCTTTAGTCATCATTTAGAAGATTTTCAATCCTTGCTATCTAAGAACAAGCTAGCTTTGGTCTGTTGACAGCCATGTTTAATTTTACAGTTTTAGTTAAAGCTGCATGATGCATGGCGCTTTTGAGTCTTCTGCTGGTATAGGGAGTTAGTAAAACTGTCTGTACTCTTCTAAGAGTCTTTTTCAGATCTTGTGGATGCCTGTGGTGCTTGCATTCTGTGATTCTTCACTGCCCATTTTTAATTACATTCTAAAGCCACCCGCCATTTTTAATTGACTGGGCAGCCCACCCCCATTTTTATACCCGTGCTCATGCTTGGTGCTGTAGCAATCATCACGTAAGGTGAAGCAGTGGTTATATTCTGCACATGATCGTTTAAGATCACCTGCAGGAGCACTGGACTACTGGTTTTTCTGATGTACTGTACACTGATGAGTGTACAATTCAATTAGAGTCCCACAGGAAATTTTCATGTAGGAAAATAGGTGCCCCACCGAAACCCAAACCCAAGGTAGCACTAAAATTAATTAATGTTACATGTACATGAACGGCATTTTTAAAAACCTATTATACTGAGCGAAACACTCCTATAAAGTACATGTATGGGCAGGTATAAGTAGCCAAGGAAAGACGCAAATTGTGCTGTTTCAAGGATAGATGAATTCAGCCAGCTTCATTGAGTTTCGAAAAATGGACTGATTCCCTATACCAAGCTCATAAATCAATCTACAAGATTTATGCAGGATAATGATCTGAAACATGCCTCAAAGAAAGTAAAGGAGAGGTTAGATGCCAACAACATAAACTGGTGAAAAACACCACCAGAATCCCCAGATCTTAATCCAATTAAAAATCTATAGAATGAGCTCAAAGAATAAGTCAGGAGAGTAGTGAAGCCAGAAAGAAAGGAGGAATTAGTCAAAGGAATCATGGATTATTGAGAAACTGTAGATAGAAGTTTAGAAAATATATCGGACACTTATGTAAAGTAATACAGAAAGTGATTGAATGCAATAGAGGCCCCACTCGATATTAATACATGTACATGCACACAGTAGCTCTTTTGATCTTCCTTGTCCTTATTAATGTAACATCACATACATGAAATTTATGTGAACAGACATGTACATTACAGATTGCATGCACTTATAAGTCTCTTCTATGCCCCTCTTAATCCGTCCTCCCTGTTTATCCCCTTCCGATATGTAATATAAAATTAAAAACAAAGTATATCTTTTATTCATTGGATATCTTTTGCATCTTTATTATCATAACATCTATTATATAATATAATACATGTATATCAACATTGTCACTGTGTCAGACTACTATTATCTGATATGGTACTACACTCGGTGTAGCCTGCTACTCTAGACTCTTGATATCAGATGGATATTTGCTTCTACGCCCAAAAGAGAGATGATTCATTGCTTGAATACACTTAAACCAATACGGCTCAAATTCTACCTTTGTACTAATATCACGTGGATGGAATAATCCTAGTAGCTTCTGCTTCAGCTCCATTAGAGTACCAGCTGGCAAAGGAGGGTTCTCCTTCTCCCCATACACACTACATATAAACAAAAGTGATGGCCCAAAGTAAGCTTAACTAGTTAGTCTTACAGGCAATCATCCAACTTGAGTGTCTTTAGTTTGGGATATTTATTAATCACTATAAATTATGGGAAATCAATAAAGGAGTATCAAAAATATTTTTCTACTATTACCAGTGTGTACAGTAGTATTGGTGCTGATTGCCTTAACCCTTTCACGGTCAATAACGCATTAATGCATCTGGGGGTGGATCTTTGAAAGTGTCAGTAACGCATAAATGCGTCTAGATGCATACTGCTGCCTAAAACTATTTCTAAAATAGTCTGCTGCACAAAGTAAAGGTATTGTAGGCTATTTCAAACCTTTTCTTTCTTTACTTGCAAGTTATAAGCTGGTAGCTAGTTGTTTCGCTGTGTTACAGACAAAGAAACGATCGTTGTCATTTACAACTGCAAAAAGGGCCTGCTATCTCAAGCACACTTGATACGTTCAAAAAATAGCCAGCAGATCTTTCCTCCATGAAGTCTGAGGAGTACAAAGAGCTATTTCAAGTATCTATAAGGTTTATGAAGCGCCTAGAAAAAGAAGAAACTGTTTTACCTTTTTTCCGCTGTACAAACCAATAGAGAAATGAAGTGGGCGTGGTCTCAAAGCATAGAAAAATTAAAAAAAGGGATTGGAAACTCCCGTTTGCAGCTGAAAATGCTAGTTGCGCTCTAGTCTGCTGTATATAATTTATTTACATTCTAAAAACTTTTTTCTGTAGAGATCCATAGAGGCATAGATCTGAATCAGTGGTGCGTAGTGGTAGTAGTGAGCTGTGCTTACTTTTGTCTATCTCTACGAAGACTTTTCTTTTCCTGAACGGTGGTTTTTCCTTAAGTCTGTACTGCTCCATAATTTTGTTAGTGTCAGAAAATATTCTGAATTTAATGTACTCCTGAAGCAGCAGATCTAGAAGTATAGCCATTAGCTCGTCTGCAATCCTAAGTCCCTCCCAAAAACTTGTGATAGACTTGTTTGATTTCAAGTGAGTTATAACTTTGTTTTCGTCTATTTTCTGCTCTGTAGTAAACTCATCTAATTCTTCTAGCATCCTCTTTGTCTCTTTTTGTAAGTTTATCATAAAGTTGTAAAACTCATTTGTGCAGCGCGTGAGTCCTCCCGTATTGGTGGCATCAATCCATTCCTTTGATTTTATGTGTAGCTCATCATTTGTTTCATTGTCTTCTACCCTCTCATCTGTCTCTTCAAAACTTTTAAGTATCAGAAACAAGTCGTAAGTGTATTTGGGATGGCTGCCAATTTTTGAATTGATTTTTTAGTCAGATTTTTAATAAAATATCCACCAACATACCACATTGCCTTCCTTCATCATCCGTTAATGGTTCAGTGGACCCACATATACCCACTACACCATGAATGGGTAATCTTCTTTCCATAAATTTGTAAACATGTTGTATGTTTTGTAGAAAAAAAGGAGAGGTGATGCATCTGTTACACCAGCATCCTGAGGAACAGATTTCCAAAACTGGACGTACTCTTCAGAAGAACAGAAGTAGCTGACCGACTCCAGACTTGCTCTCTAATATGACCATTAGCATGACCATTAGCAAGAGGTACAGATGTCCACATTTTAAGGAGAGATTGTAAAAAGGCATCATATACATGAGACTGGGTAGGGGTTTTAGATACCCGATCCAATATTTTTGTAGCTGCATCTTGTGCTCCTGAATAGCACTTATTGTTAGCTGAACAAACCTTTTATCCTTCATCAACTGTTCCAGTGTACCTATTATGTATAATAGTTAGAAATAAAATAACTATTGTGAAGTAGCTGACCTTGCAAATTTGTTGCGCTAAAAGTAATATCATTTTCTAACTCTTGATCACTATCTTCCCTTGGTCCTTTCTATTGCGTGGTAATAACCCTGATGTAATAGTAATACTGGCAGAATCGTTTCCTCGTGTAATTCCTTTAGAGGCTTTGACATGAATGGAATCTACCATTCGCAGAGCTTGATTGTTCTTAAGAAACTCTGCCACTGTAGGATTTTCATTTACCGAACTCCGCTGCCTTTGGCGGCCAAAAAACTTCTCCAATGGGCTTGGCAAATTTTTTGACTTAAAAATGCCTTCACTCCATCAGTCTTAAAGAGTTGTTGAATGAGGTGAATAAAGAGTAAGCTATATTAAGATGTAATAATAATTTATTTCATTTTTTAGTAAGTACCAGTTACTCTTAATCCCAGCATAGTTTCACTACTAAGCATCAACCTTTTTTGCTTTACCCTTTACATCATTTCTTGCCTTAACTTCATCTTCCCATTTCTTTAACCATGGCAGAAAATCGTCTTGTAAACACTAATATTTTATATCACCATTTATATTAGAATCATACTAATACCTTCAGTCTGAAGTCTTTATCCCATCGATAAGGTGACTTACTATAGTTCAGTTCTTTATAGCAGCTCCAATAATTACTGACATTAATTATGTCAAAAAACGTATCTAACTTCTCAATGAAGTTAGCAGTTTCAGATGCTTCTTCTCATAAATAAGAACGCATAGGTTGCAACACTTAAGCTTAAAACCTATCAATGTTGTTATAAAGAATTTTTAAAATACATGTACTTATATATTATGTGCTTGTACATACTTGTGCAGCTAAGGCAACTCTTATTTTAGAGAATGACGTCAAGTAAATGTGTTTATATATGAGCTCAGGTAGTGTCGTCAACCCCTGATGCTGTATAGCCATTTCATATAGCTGCTTCACAAAAACCAGTGAAATTGATTTACCGTCAAACAATAAATATTTTTTCAATTGGTAATAGTTATTAATATTATTGTTGACTTACCTCCATATTTCTATTAGACAGGCTATTTCTGCTTGTTTTTATGAGGTGAGGCGGATCTGAGAAAAACAACAATTTTCTTTGATTTAGCAAAAGTGGATTATTTGTGTAGTGCTTCATGTTATTGGTACTTAATCCAAAATGATTAAAAAACCTCCGGTTAACTGAGTTGCCATCTATGGTAAATCCCAAAACTTCTGGATCACATTTCTCTACTCTCATTTGTGCCTCATACATGATCGGTATAAGCTGATCACCAGTTGAGCTGCTTGTTGGGAAGGCAGCATAAGGAAAAGATAGATTATTAAAAAGGCCTTGCACCATCAAATCAAGTACAGTTTTTGCTAATTCTTTAGAATTGGTATGTTCCACACATTCTTTTTCAAATTTCAAAAGATGGTTATTTATGTCCCCCAACTTACAATATCCAACCAACTCTCCAGTATTCTTGTCATAAACAAGGCCTTTACGTATGTGCATTTCGTCACCTAGTAATAGAACTGACCTTTGATAAGGCTCAGGACAATGAGAATTGACCTATTGTAGTAGTTGCTTGTCAAGGTCTACAGAAAAGCCAGAACTGCTGTTACAATGCGTATATGAACGTAGTGTACTTTGAGACGGCAATTGAATGCATTTACTTTTTCTAAGTAATTCATATGCACCAGGTGGTTATGTCTCAAATAAATGCACCATTTAAGCATCATCGGGATCTTTTTGAATTGACTCCATTTGGCTTTTCCAAAAAATATGTTGGAAGCTGTATTCTGGGTAGGTGTTAATGATATGGTGATGATGATCGGTCATGATTGATACAAAATCAGAGTTCATTTCAGAGTCAAGTGCTATGGTGTTAGCTCCCTGTACTTTTGGTAACTTGCAAATTATTGTTTCCGCTTCTTTAAGTTTGACTTTTAAGTGTTTAACTTCACTTGCAAGGTAATCATGGGAAATATGACGATAATTAGTGTATGGTGATGAGGAAGCTTCTTCTTGATGTGTGTTTTGCCTACTTATGAGTGCCCTTAGTGTGTTACGGTACTGTGAACACTCATGACATCTAACATTGAATGAACCAACAAAGAGACAACAAACATGTCTAATGGTTTCAAAGGGATATTCTTATAACTCAGCAATGGTCTGCCCTATAAATATACAAATTATTTTAATACAGGTACAGTATTTGCAAAATTAAGCCTTACCACTTTGGTTAAGCATCTTTCCTCCTTTAACATGTATTAATTCAAAAAACTTTTCATCACTGCTACTGTGACAAACTTTCACATTGCTAATGCTTTTTAGTGTCTTTATGGATGTGTCTTCATTGTGTAGTACAGGGGGGGGAAATGAAGAATAATACTGTGGTTAACTGTTCTATTAAATGCGTTCAATGTGTATGTGAGAGATTCGTTGATTGTCAGAGTGTGATAAATAGTGTGTTTTCCCTTTAAACGTGTCGTGTTGAATATAATTACAGTGTTGGTCGATTCATCATTTTGTCTAGCCCATCCATCTGGCAATTCCGTTGCTTTCAGTAATGTCCAAAAATTGTTTGGTAGTTTACAGAGAAGTTTGATGGGTATTGATACCTCAAGGTGCTTTGATGATGAATTTTTGCGCTGTTTATTAAATGTACATATGCGGCCCATCTAAAGTTAAAAAATATTGTAAATTTTAAACTATCTTTTACTTGAATATCAGCTATGCTTATTATTAATGTGTAGTCATTGTACTTTGTATGAGGTAAGTTTAAACCCTTTCAAATAAGTCCCTTCAAAGAAAAGTGTACCTGTAAACAAGGCCTATTTTACCTATTTTGGGTTATTATGTATGCATGAAGTTAGAATAGAATAAAATAAACTCTTATTTAATGTTATTCACTTACAGTACTGTTTATGTATAGTGCTTGGAGATCTTGGGCTTTAATACTATTTGTAAAAAGTGTACCTAAAGCCTTCATTGGTCTTTTTTGTGCATTACCATCAATGTTAGTTATTTAAAAATCAAGCGCATCATGAATATTATCATTCATTGTTAATAAGTTAACCTGTAAGTTAGAAAGAAACTTGGGAGACGAGAAGTGGAGAAAGAAAAGCGCAACTAGCATTTGATTTGTGTTGTTGCTAAGCTACCCTATAAAACTGTGCTGTAAACTTCGCGCCAAAAGGTTGCGTTGCCTATCCCTTTCCCTTACTCTATTATCTATACTTAAAGAAGGGGCGCGTTTTCTCCCATATCTTGTTATAGGGTAACTGAAGTAGAACCTGCAGAAGACATTTATGAAGCCAAGATGGTATGTTTTTGTGTTTTCAAGCCTTTCTTTGGCACTTTGGTCGTCGGGCGTGGTCTCGAGGCTGTTCTATTAGGCTCTCTTTTTTGCCTTGTTTCTTGACTTCTGAAGAATAGAAAGCTACAAATTATTTACAAGACATTGTGTACCGACATGCTCTAGTATGTATTACTACAATTACAAATTATTTGTGTTTAGAGCAAGAGTTATTAAATACTTTTCTGCATTTTGACTAAAATTTAACATGTACTATGAAGCTTAGCATTAGAACAGGCACTTTAAGTGTCCCTTTGTCTCATTTCAAAATATACTTATCAGGTACGCCTGTACTGTTTTGATAATAGCAACTACATTTGCAGCTATGTCATTGAATGAAACATCTGACCGCAGGATAGTTTAGCTATTTTTAACCCCGACAGTAAAAGGGTTAACTGGCTCATTACATTGAATTACTGGCTGCGGTAGATTACAAGCAGATGGGGCACTAGGAGTACTTCCATTACTACTTACTGGGAAACATGTATGTGTTAGAGTACCCGCCTAGAATATTCATAGGATATTACTAATCACTAATAATTAGTACTGAATACTTTCATACTAACCATTGTGTTCATACTAGTATTTGCAATAAAAATAATGATAATGTTAAGTAGCCCAATTGGGACTGCACCATGTGTCCCATAATATCCATTCTTCTAATTAGAGACTGTATAACATCTAAACCAAACAACATCAATTGTTTGTGATAATCAAGTACTATGTTATTAATGTGTACTAAATTTGTACAGATACATGTAAAACAATTCACCTGTTTTAGTACTACATGCAGCTTGAATTTCATGCTCCGCCAGTGCAAGTGGTGCTGGAAGAGGTGGATGGCTATGACAAAAAGTTCTTTCACTGGAATTTAACTCTCTTCACTCCAAAGGTTTTTTCCTTCTAAAAATTATGTAATGAAACAATAGTAATAATAATTATTATATTTAATCTAACTGATAATGTGGTGAAGTAATGATTCTTATTCTTATTGTCACTATTATTATTATTATTATTATTATTATTATTATTGTTATTATTATTATTATTATTGTTATTATTATTGTTATTATTTACTACAGTTAGCACTACCATGACTAATGAATAAATTGTATTGTTATTACTATTAATTATCCTGTCCACACATGCGCATACACAATATAGTACATGTTCTGTCTCTAGTGTCCTCCTTGCCTCTTTACCATTTGTTATCTTTAACAATCTAGAGCATTAGCACTCTATCTTTTATCGAAGATCATATTGATGGGAATCCATTCCCACATTGGTGACCCAGAATGTCTAGCGCTCCTTCTCCCGCTCCTGCTGCTATTACACCCATAACTCTCAAGATCCCTCCATTCTGGCTGAAATTTGGTTCGCCCAAGTCGAGGCCCAATTTATCACCCAAGGAATAACCACCCAAAGAACAAAGTTTGATCACATAGTTGCATCGCTTACCCCCAAGTACGCTACTGAAGTCAGAAATCTCATTTACACCCTCCTGGGACTGATTCATATGATTCTCTGAAGAAGGAACGTATTAGATGCACTACTTCTTCAGAGCAAAGGAGATTACAACAATTTACCACTGAAAACTTAGGGGATAGCACACCTTCCAAACTCCTTTGGCGTATAAAGCAATTGCTAGGGGACAAGGCTGATACTGCAGACCCATCATTTCTTCGGGAGTTGTTTCTGCAACGTCTTCCCTCCAACGTCAGAATGTTGCTAGCGTCTGTCAAAGAGAATGAAGACAGTGAATCACTTGCAGCTTTGCGGACAGAGTAACTGAGGTTTCGTTGCCTTCTGTATCCTCCATTGAAAACAGTCAGTTCTCCACAAAGGTGGAGCATTTACGTGCTGAGATCACAGATCTAAAGTCATTAGTGAAGTCCCTACCACAACGGCACCAGCAGTCTCGAAGACGAACTGCAAGTCTTGCTCCATCTACTACAGCAGCTGGTTTGTGCTAGTACCATGCTCATTTTTGCCAATAAGGCAGCAAAGTGTACTCATCCCTGTTCTTGGAATTTGGGAAATGGACAAGCTGGTCCCTGATTGCGACCAGTGTGCCTGGCCTCTCTCACAGTCACCTGTTTTTTGCTGTCGATAGGTCATCAAATCACCGTTTCTTGATTGATACAGGTGCTGAGGTCAGTGTAATCCCACCCATTCAGTCTGATAGACGTCATCGTCTGAGTGGAGTCAATCTTCAAGCCACTAATGGCATTCCTATTCCCACTTATGGTACAAGGTCCGTCACTCTGAACCTGGGATTGCGTTGACCGTATTGTTGGGTCTTTACTGTAGCTGATGTCAAGCACCCTATTTTGGGAGCCGATTACCTTGGACATCACAGCCTCAGAGTTGATGTGAAACGCCGGACCCTCATGGACTCCTCTACAAATCATGGCCAATATTATATGCACACACCAAAATACACACAGCCTTACCACAATAATTAACCCCCTCTTTTCTTCCAATCTTTTTACTTCTCTCCTTGCAGGTTACCCATGGCTCGTTTGCCAATACTCTGATGAAGCACAGCACCGTACACCACATTGTGACCTCAGGTCCCCTGTGTCGTGTCATACTCGTCGTCTTCCACCTGAGAAACTTACTGTTGCGAAATCAGAATTTGACCACATGATGGATCTGGGTATTATTCAGCCTTCCTCCAGTAACTGGTCATCTGCTCTACACTTGGTTCCTGGGAAGTCTGGTGACTGGAGACCATGTGGAGATTACAGAGCTCTCAATCGCATTACCGTTCCTGATAGGTATCCAATTCCTCATTTACAGGACATAACATCTACTCTCCATGGGGCAGTCATCTTTTCGAAGCTTGATTTGGTCAGAGCATATCTCCGAATACCAGTAGCAGAAGATGTACACAAGACTGCCATCACCACCCCTATTGGGTTTTTCGAGTTTACTCGTATCCCATTTGGACTACGTAACGCAGCACAGACCTTCCAACGTTTCATTGATGAGGTCCTTCATGGTCTAACTTTTGCATATGCATACATAGATGATGTTCTCATAGCCAATGCTAGTGAAGGGAAACACAAATATCTTCAACTCATTGTTGATTGATTTAAAGAGTATGGTGTCCTACTGCATTCTAGCAAGTGTGAGCTTGGTGCTACCTCTCTCCAGGTCCTTGGACACACTATCAGCTCTGAAGGCATCCGTCCATCTGATACTAAAGTCTCAGCTATAAGAGAGTTTCCACGCCCATCATCTCAGCACCAATTAAGAGAGTTTCTAAGTATGGTGACATTCCTGTTCCATCTGATGAAGATCAGTAGCAAGTTACTAACTTAGACGTCTGTTACAAAAATTTTAAAGTTTAGTTATTATCTGAGAATAAAGTGTATTTGTGAACCTTCTAAATGAAGTCTATAGGCTAATATAAAACTTGAACTGCTTTCTTAAACATTAACGTAGGAATTAAAGTATCATTAATTTATCAAAACAGCATTACCATTATTTATTCACCAAAATTATTAGAGCAAATTTTTATGAATTAGTCAATGCACATGCATGAACATGTACATGTACAGGTGCATTCTGAATGTCATCATCCAGTTCTGCAGTTACAGTAAGTGACAGTTTTGTTTTAGCGAAAATTATACCAGCAAATGAATGAATTGTGAAAACACTGCTGTCTCTCATCTGGCCAAAGGAAAGAAGGGAAAATAAGTGAAATGCATAACAAAGTACAGTTTTAAGTTATAAAATTTCAAGTAATATGCTGGTAGCTTTTCATAATTAAGAGAAAAAACTGAAATTTAGCATGAATCTCAGATTGGTTGCATGCGAGAACAATCTTCTTAATTGGAGTCAGTACTGGTGATTGGCCCCACTCTAAGTTTTCCTGTGAGATTAGTACACCAACTCCATTAGCTTTGATTGTGAATGAAGGAGTCAGTGTCTCTAGAGGCTCAATGATAGACTAAGAGAGTGACACTATGGAAGAGCAGAGTTGGAGATGATGAAAGAGAGAGAAAGAGGAAGGTTTCTCACAGAGCAAGCTACATGTACATGAAACTGCATGTGAACGGTAAATTAATCAGCTGACAAGCATCACACAAAACAATGCATAGCATTTGGAGCAACTTCATAAATTCATTAAAAAATCCAAATTGGAATCAGTTCAAACATTTGATAGAATAAAGACACATTTAGCACTATGCCATAATCCTGTGGAAAATCCTGGGTGGATTGTACAGTAAATGTACAAGAGGGACAATGTACTCATGTACATGGTAGGAATACTATTTACATGTATGTACCTTGGCTTTGTAGTTGAACATTCAGTGCAGCATCACTCTCCTGCATAAACACAATTAATATACATGAATAACAGCCTGTACTCTACTTTATATTGTACAATACCTGTTGATTTGTCTCATATTTGACTGGTAGAGTATCTGATATGTTCTCAAGGTGTACATTCAGTGTTCTCAAAGTGTACATTCAGTATTGAGAAAAACATCAGGTACAACACAACTGGAAGAAAAATGTACATGCATGTACCATGCAGGCTTGGGGTAAGTTATAAAATTTTATTTAAAATACAACTACAATTACTACCAAAGCAACTAAAACCAGATCAAGAACAATAGCAATAGAGCTATAATTAAAGCATTTATTACAACAATCCCAATTTCACCAGTATCATCACAAAATACCAATGATTTTTTACCACCTAGCTCTTAATTTTAAAATTTTTGTTAATCAGTGAACATTAATCAGGCTTATTATGCTCAAAATTCACTGTTGAGGACTGATATTGGTGGGATATGAAAGTAAGATTATTATAGACGCAAGTACAGTCACAATTACGCAATTAGAACATGTAAAGATTAAAGATTTAAAAAAACAAGATGAAGTACAATTCTAGAGTAAATTAACAAAAACAAGGAAAAATTAGATTCCAAACGACCAACAAAAATACCAAATGAAAGTTCTACACTCGTGACTCAAATTCTACTCTACATTGTACTTTTAATTTTTTTATTTAAGAAACTATGGATCATCTTACAATGTTGGGTAAAACTTGCATCATGAGAGTAGGATTTTCAATTTGCATTTTCGTTGGTCATTCGGAATCCTACTTGTCCTTGTTTCTGTTACTTTTTTACAAATTTACTGTAGAACCCTACTTCATCATGTTTTTTAAATTTTTAATGTTCCTGTTTGTTTTGATTATTAATAATATTCGTAAAATTTTTTTTAGATGGTATCGATTGTTATTGTGGTGAGTATAGTTATGCTAAAGGAATTCTATACTATATATATATACTGATCAGTGTTTATATAATAATAATCATGACAGAAATCCTTGTTGAAAAGAAGTAACAGCACCCATCTCTTCCTTCCAATCTTGTCCCGTTGAATGTTGTTTCTGTTGCAAGTTCATAATCATTGCATAAGATTAATTATTATTATTATTGTTTGTGTTTTTAAAATACAATATATTGAACACACATAATAAAACAATGATATCCAAAACTAAGTACCTTTTCTTAGCTGGAACTAGAAGCCTGGAATCTCAATTAAGTATTGCAATTGATCCAAGCAGAGCTAGATGAAAATTTGCTCCCTCTTCACAATTCTGAGGTCTGAGCATGAGCAACCACACCCACATTTTAGAGCACATGCTACTTTAATTAACAAAATGGCGCAATGAAGTAAGTTGGACTGGTAACAATAGAGAGATGGCAACCTTTGTAATTGTAAGAGTGATTTGAAAAGTTGCTGACCTGTGCATGTATAGTTGGAGTAGAGTGGTGTAAAAATTAGCCTTGTAGCATTGTTCAAAAACCATGATACCCTCCATTAACTGATTGACAGCAGATGATGATGATGATGATGAAGATTAAAAGAAGGTGGCTGAACATAACGGCTGGTTCACCCATTTTTGACATTCCTATTAGACAAGGTTTTTTGCCACGCTAATGGTACTAATAGAGTTCTCTGGTAAAGATAAGGTCCTCTAAGAAGTCAAGTAAGCATAGTAGCTCATTTTCCCAGTATAAGCAAGGCTGCAAATGTCATCAGAGCCATATTGTTTTGGGATAAATCCTACTTAGTAACGCTACGGCGTTACCAGTAAATCAATTACAATTACGCTCTGTAGTTGTAATTGACCCGAAGCTTGGCATGTACACCATACATGTAGATCGATGCTCACTTTGCTCATATGGGTACAGAGAATACTTCTTTCCCGGTTTCTTTAACACCAAGTACCAAGAGCTGCAGTGAATGCTATCCCACTAGAATTTCAAATTATTCTGTAATTTATTACTATTGTACATTGCTACATTAAAATACATGTATTTCCTACTTCATAATAATAATAAATTAAACAAAGTAACAGCGTAATACATGTACATGTTATAAACACAAAAGTGTAGTATATTAAAAACGTGTACCACAGAACAATAATAAAATGCATATCGTATACATGTATATTATAAAGGAGGTAGCCTATATGTAGGGTTGAGGTTGATTTATCAAGATGGCAGCCAATATTACAATTCTCAAAATCTTTTAACTCTTTTATCTTACGTTGTACAGCCTTATAAATTGCTTAGTTGAGCTCTCCATCACTGAGCGATTCTTCTTGTACTTTTAAAGTGTACCATAATGTAGCAGGAGGAGGATATCTTGAAAATAGGCCCAAATTCAATTTCTGCAAAAAACTTCAGACTTTTTCTTTCAACTTCTTTTATTGCCACGATAATTTCTTAAAGCAGACAACAGCTTAAGACGGGCTTTGCATCATTCCTTAGCAAGTTGGTCAATGACCTCATAGGTGGTTTTTATATATCGTTTAAATTTATCTCATAAATTCTAATCATTTGGGTGTAGTTGAAACACACCCTCTGTCTTAGACGCCATTTTGAAATTAAAATGTGCATGCGCACTGTTGCCGTAGTGACAGTGGAATTGCAGCAACTTTATCTCGCTCTGCTCTTCTCTTTTCTGTCTAAAAGCTTTAAACTTTTGAGATTAAGAGATCACTAGTTTTTTTACAAGCTAATAGGTAAATATTATGAAGTGACTTTAAAATTTAATGAATTCATTTTCATTTAGAGTGAGTTTATGGCTACAGCTGGACTTAGTTCCCATTGCCAGCTGCTAACTGTACAATTATAAATCATTGGCATATTTGTTATATTATCAAGGTAAGTAATTACAATGATAAGCGTAAGATTTCTGAGTATTTGTGATGGTAATAGTAACAGTAAAAAGTATGAAATTACTGAACAATTTTAAGGCTTTAAATACAAAAAGAGATGAAATGCCAGAGCATACTATATAAGGCAATGTAACAGGGTCAAAAGCAAAGCAAGAATTGCATATAAAATCAGTAAAAGATATAGGTTGCATAATGAAAAAAGTACAATGCATTGAACACAAGTTATGTTATGCAAAAGTTTAAACATTGGTATAACAAAAAACAAAGATAAAAGAATATAAAATCATTAGAGTCTTTGCAAAAAAAGTACTGTGTAGCGGGTGCTTTTTGAGGACAATAAATTTCACAAATAACTCATATCCGCAACTTTGCAGAATTAATTTTCACGAATTTTAACTAATCTGTGATCTTGTACCATATTAAATTGATTTTCAAGGAATTTAATTTTGCAAATCATGAAAAATCCGCGAAATAAGCAAAATTTGTTATCCTTGAAGAAAACACGCTATAAGGTATTCCCAGTACCACCTAAATAAAAAAATGTTGTCTAAAAAATGTTATCAACAAAATCAGGACCCACAAGTACAAAAGTCTTTGAAATGGTATCATAAAAATAGAGACAATATTAAGTGTAACAAAAGATAAGTTTTTGAGATATAAATTTTGTCATAACAAAATGGATAAATTTAAAAAAAAGCGTCTGAATAAAGATTATTATGATTGTAATTATGGTGAAATATTGTATAGATTATGTTCTGATTACTCATTACCTGCACCAAATATTGAAGCAAAGGTACTAAAATTATTGAAGCATATTACAGCCCTGAAATAGTTGATTATTTTGAAGTATGAAAGGTGTAGAGTTTGAGATGATATTAAATGTAATGCTGCATCAAGTGTACTGTCAGAATCAGTTTTCAAAAACAGATCCCACAAAGTAGGCATATTAATATGTGCCTCAAATAGCATTAGGAAATTGAGGTTGAATAGTTTTAGTGATTCTTGTGAGCAATGTCACACAAAAAATAGTGAGCCTTATTTTTATGAATCAGCATAATTATTTGTATCCTAATAATAATTCTGATAGCCAATTAGATTGTCCAGTTGCAATCCCTATTGATACAAATGGATCTGTGATGTAGCAGGGATTGTTGATGAG